>NW_020219010.1:0-21112 GCF_003070985.1 Temnothorax curvispinosus | reverse complement strand
GTCATCGGCAACCTGGGACACCTAGACATCGAATTCAACGTACGATTACACCTGGACACCGAAAACTATGAAGCGCACTATGTGGATCCCGTCATCGGCAACCTGGGACACGTGGACATCGAATTCAAGGTATTAATACACGCAGACACCGAAAACTACGGAGCGCACTATGTGGACCTCGTCATCGGCAACCTGGGACACGTAGACATCGAATTCAACGTACGATTACACCTGGACACCAAAAACTACGGAGCGCACTATGTGGACCTCGTCATCGGCAACCTGGGACACGTAGACATCGAATTCAACGTATTATTACACCTGGACACCGAAAACTATGAAGCGCACTATCTGGACCTCGTCATCGGCAACCTGGGATACCTAGACATCGAATTCAAGCTTGATTCATAAGAATCGACTTAAAAATTCCCTAGCGGCACTTTCTGCCAAGCGTAGAGAACCTTCTTTTCCGTTGACTCAATATATATTATATATTACCTAATTTACCTAAATAGAAATCTTCCTCCTGACCGATAAGTCTATCGACCTAATTTCGAAATACGCGCGCGATATCGAAACTGGCGATACCTGCGCCGCCAGCGTCGAAAAAGTGAAAGTGACGTTTCTCTGATAATCATAATAATATTGAGATGAGAGCGGTCAACGTAGACGACGACGACGACAACGACGTATCTTAATAAAAAATTTTCACATTTGGACTTTGCGTCACAATATCTCCGCTCGTAGGGCACGTAGCAGAATATTATGAGAGAAACCCCCCCCCCTAATTGGACCCCAAGCTATCGATCAAGCCTACTTAGAACTTGATCCGTTCACTCGTTATCGAGATCTCAACATCTCGAGTACTCGCAACCCGTCGCGACGCGTAAAAGAGTCACGGTCGGTCTCGCTCCGCGTGTACTTGGCGCGAGACATTACCGTGTCTCTTGATTTCACTTATTAATAACGAATACAATTGTTTTATTTATTAATTCATTATTTCAAACACGGTTTTGTTACTGGTCCCAAGTATGACATTAACCCATATTTTCCTTGACCTTGATTTATTTTTCTTACATACCTCACAATTTTTGCATGCTTCTTTTATATTTCTTGTCAAGTTTTTCGCTGTGTAAACCGGGCTAATTTTCTTCTGCATTTGTCTAATGCCTATATGACACCATTCCTCGTGGACTTCTTTAATGATCTTCCTACTGAAATTTTCTGACAAAACTATTTTTTCTTTTTTTCTTATTTTTTAATAGAATTTTATCTTTTTTTATTATGTCTGGTCTCTCGTTTTTTATTGCCCGATTTTTCTCTTGATCTCTTTTTATATCATCTATTTTTATTAAATTTACTATTCTCGACAGTTCCTCTTTGTTCTCTTTTGCTTCCAACACTGGGTTTCTGCTCAGACAGTCTGCTTCCAAATTCTTTTTCCCTGGTAAATATATGTTATCTTGAAATCATATTGCAATAAATAATAGGTTAGATTGTGACCGGACGGCACGTGTTGAGCCCGATTCCGGCGGATAATATTTCTATCAAACGGTCGCCACTCGGTTTTACCTTAGACTACCGAGAAGGTAAGTTCGCATCAACGCCCCGATTATTCGCAAGACGCTAATAGGAATTATTTGTTTCAGAAGGATGTCCCTGATGGATCACCGTTACTGCTTCTCATCCCTGGATCCTCGCTTTACATCGCATACCAGATAGAGGTAAGTAAGGATAAATTAATTATATCCTAATTATTTGAATTTTATTTCAGACTGATGTCCCTGTTGGATCACCGTTGCTGCTTCTCATCCCTGGATCCTCGCTTTACATCGCATACCAGATAGAGGTAAGTAATTATAAAATAATTATGTGATAATTATTTTATGTTTTGTTGCAGATCGACGTCCGGAATAGATCGCCGTTGCCGTTATCAGTCTCTGGATCCTCGCTTTACCTCGCATACCAGATAAGGATAAGTCCCGATAATTATGTTTTAATTACGTACTAATTCGCTTCTCTTTTTTCAGGTTCCCGCCTCGGATGGATCGCTGCTCTGTTGCTGCTCTGCTTCCCCGGATCCTCGCTTTACATTGCATACCGGATTGCCGCTGGCCAACGTTAGATCATCGCCGAAGGAAAAGGTAAGTAGAAGGTAAGTATCGATAATTTTTTATAATTAATCAGGAAAATTTGTTTCAGAATTAATTAATCTTTAATTCCAGATCATCATTTCAACATTACAGGCCGTTTCACAATATCATAAAGGTGTCTCACAACGCGAGTTTCTCGCCTCGGTGTGAATGTCGCCTTATTTTAATAAAGTTGCACAATTAATCAAATTGCGTATCTCGGCTTATTCGTTTAGTCGATACGATGCTTTTATTCCAGATAATTATTCCGATCGGAGGACTTTGTTCCTCGTGATTGTTAAACTATGATCACGCACTCGGCCGTGACCATCACTCTATTATACAATGTTCGTGCGCTGAATTAACGAACGAGTATTCGGTGGTTAAATACACTGATTAATAATGTCCGCACAATATTCCGTATCCGCGTGACCCAATGCCCGTGGTTGTTATATACTCGATAATTGCACTTCCGTTAATTAACAATGTATCCGAATTTCAACTCGCGTATTGTTGCTAACACTTGATTGTATTTGGCAATTAATTGCCCCTCGCTGTTATTAAGACGAGTAATTTTACGCGATAGTACGCGGGAGTTCTCGGTTGTAAAGTATAACGCGTAAGCCGATCGTACAGAGTGTGATACGTGTGTTCGCCACGGCTATACCCGAGAGACTGCCTTGAACGGTCGCTCTCGCTTGGGCTCCCCACTTATGCCGGATCGTTCCCACTCCTTGGAACTTTCACGATCGTCTATTGTTTGCGGCCGGCACATCTGGCGCGATCATGCGAAAACACGATGATTTTCACTACCCTCTCGCGTGCCCTTTTGCGCATCTTTCACTTATGCCCGTTCTGGAAGGTTCCCGTGGAAATTTCCACGCGCAACGCAGTGCGAGAACCTTCCTTCCTCGGTACCGCTGCACCAGGTTTTCACTCGCGGAAAATGTTCGACGCGGACAACGTCGACCCATGCGCACCTCCTCGGAGATGCCCCTGATGATGGATTTGGGTGTTCTCCCTGTAGACGACGTCCGGGTGACGTTGATGTCGTCGGCCGTTGACGCCGACCCTCTGGCTAGGTTTCTCGGAAGCTGGTATCGCTGTTCCGGGCCACTGTTCCCGTGGATGATGCGTTTCCTGGGGATCTTTGTCGGAGCTCGACGTCGACCCCCTAGACGGGTGTCCCAGGACCTCTCGCGACGTATTCCTTCGGTTGTTCCCGGAGAAGATGCTCTTCGCCGGGATTTTGCCGGACAATGGCGCCGACCTCCTGGGAAGGTGTCCCAGGTCCTGGTAAGACCGTCGGATGGCTAAGTTTCTGGCGAAAGTGCGTTTCGCCCGGATTCTGCCGGACAATGGCGCCGACCCCCTGGGAGGAGTCCCAGGTCCTGGTGAGACCGTCGGATTGATAAGTTCCTGGCGAAAGTGCGTTTCGCCCGGATTTTGTCGGACAATGGCGCCGACCCCCTGGAAAGGCTCCTCTGGTCCTGGCGAGTCCGTCGGACCTCTCTTTCCCTGGAGAAATTACGTTTTCCGGGGATTTTTACCGGGTCATGGCGCGCACCCCTTGGAGCTGTGTCCCAGGTCCTCGGATGACGTTTCAGCCTGGTTGTTCCTGGAGAAGATGGTTTTTTCCAAGAACTTGGCATTTCCTTGGCGTCCACCTTATGGACGCGTGTACCGGGTCCGAGGGATGATCCTCCGTGCCCCCGATACGGGTTATCGCCGTAACTCTATATCGGCGTTCCGCTTAAACGCGCTTATCATCGTACGATCATTATCGCTTAATCTGTATCGACAACCGCTAAATTATATAAGACCTTTTTGATCGGCGGCGAGTCAAAATATCAACTAAACGTGGTTTTGTACCGGTCGGCCGGATATGATTCGAAACTAAAATTACGCGCGGTCTTTACCGTCTTGCCGAGCCTATATCTTAATGATACGCAAAATCTAAATCTAATTAGCCGTATGGGCTGTCAACGCAACTTCATATTGTATCTCTCATAAGCGCCGTAAGTATAATCTTAAAAATAAACTAAATCAATGTGAATATCAGAAATGAAAATCAAACAGAAATAAAGCAAGTGACCATTTTGTCAAGTAATGAAAATAAAGATTAAACAAAGAAACGTGTCTTTTTTATATATATAGGTATTAATCAACGAGCCGTCTTTCCCTATTTCGGCTTCCACGCCTCGTCGTCGTCGCTCTCGCTTTCTCCCGACGGTGACTCAAAATCGTCGGAAGGCTGTTCCATCGGGCCGATCGGGAAGTCGTAACCTACAAATTCCGCGATCGCGTCTATTAGCGGAGGAGGCGCGGGAGTCATTATCGGGAGCTGTAGTGCCGACATTAACGGCGTGGGCGGCATGCATGGCACTTCGGTGTCCCGTGGTGCAGATGTCGCTGCTAAGCTCTCCTGAGGCGGCTGCGCTTCCGCCACCGCTGGTTCTGCCTGTGCCGCGCGTGGCTCCGCAACGGGTAATCTCTGTAGTAGCACCCGGGGTGAATGTTTTATCATGCGACGCGGCTGTTGGGAAGTGCCCGGTCGCAAGATCACCCAGTTCTTCATCTGTTCTTGCTTTTATATTTAAATTTTACAAAGGCTTACGGTTTGAGTATACCGCGAAGGATCTTCCTATAAGCCATTGTTGCCAGTATTTTACCGTTTCTTTTATTGCCAAACACTTTAGATATATAGCTTTTTTTCTTTTTTGCATTTTATTAAGTTTTTTTGAAAAATATGCAACTGGCTTTTCTTTCTTATCTGGTTGCTCTTCCCTAAGAGCAAAAAGTCGATTTTAAGTCGACTTGAAGTCGACTTCCCGCCAACTTTTAAAGTCGGTAAAATAAACCGCCGCGTACGTCTGGAGGTCGGTTGTGTATCTTGAAACGAGGTGAAAATGACAAAAGTTAACAGATTTTATTAGATTTTGATAAATAAAATTGTAGATACGCTAATGAATTTTCTCACTTTTGTAATTTTTACCTCATTATTTCAAGATACACAATCAACCCTTTGCTGGAAGGCTAAAACTGATGCATTTCGATTTTTTTTTCATACATAAAATAATTTAATTATCTAAAAAACTGTATAATTACAATCCTAATGTTTTATTCGCACACACACGGGGGGGGTGCGAGGGGGGGCTTTCGGCCCCCCTCTCCCGCACTCACCCTGCCGGTAGGCAGCGTGGACCTCGCTTTATAACTTAAAGTACATGCTAAATTGTAAAGCAAAATTATAAAGTACATGCATGGGAGTGAGGGGTGCAGAGGAGCAAAGCCCTTCCGCTCACGTGCGCTCACGCATATAAACCCTCCTGCACCTCTCCATGCATGTGCTTTGATATATTATGTAAGATATATTCATCATTGAAAGCTAACAATAAGTGATATGTATTATATAAGTATACATACGTTTCAAATTCGCGCACTTTTGCATGCGCGTGCGGCCACTGAGCATGCGCATGTGGCCACAGGGCATGTTCAGTGTTGCTACATGGCGTCGGTATGACAGGAATCATAACCTGATTCCTGTCAACTTTAACGTTTAATATCTCGCGTCGCGGGGCAAAGCGACACTTTTTCTGCCAGATTTTTTCGTTTCGTACAAAAACGCGTCGATTGGGCATAATTACATCGAGATTTGAGGTGAGGCCCTTAAACTGAATAATTACCCAGTTTTCTTCGATAAATTGTGTTCGCGTCGTTGCGTCCGACATTAAATAAGTCTTTAGTGACGATAATAGCTGCGAGAATAATCGCGTTTGACACAACCCCGAAAAGTTTGCCCAGGACAATCAACTTTATTGCGCGTATGTCCAACAATGGGAGACTGGCCATTACGCGACCCAAAAGCGTAAGACCCCCGTCGTTTTTGGATTGGCCCTTATTGGATAGTGCGCCAACTTTTTTCAACGATAATACTGTCTTTTGTATATCGCTAAGATTAGGTGGATGCAGAGTGAGATGAACAAGACTTTCAGGTTCGCCCAAATTCAACATTTTCATCTGCAGAATTATATTTGCGAGCGTAGCTCTGAGCATCTCTGGCCACAATTCTTCCGGCAGCACAGTCTGAGGACAATATTCAAAATAACGTAATTTATTAACGGTTCTGCGACAAATTATACAATCACCAAAGGATTTAGGGATAAAATTTGAATGAATTCACCTCGTAAAACGCCTTCGGTACCATTCTGTATACCCTGCCGTTCGCCACGCGACCCGTACGACCGGCACGCTGCTGGCAATTTAATTTACTTGTCCAACGCAGTTGCAAGTATTCGCAATCAGTTTCAGGCTCCGCGACGAGGATTTTTGTCAAGCAAAAATCAATCACTGAAAAAAAAGAGATAATTATATACTTGAAGGTGATTTAATCGATTCGTAAATATAATTAGTCTGATAAACACACAAGTACTATTATTCAATCTCGATTGATCGAAATACATACCGTATTTAACATTGGGCACGGTAATGCTGCTTTCAGCAAGGTTGCTCGACAATATAATACGTCGAATATTTTTCGCAGACTCTTTAAATATTTCCTTCTGGTCGGCGGTCAAGACGAGCTTATGTAAATCAATTACATTCCAATTTTCAGATTTGTGTTTAAAATCCAACAATGCGGTATGTAATTTATTGATTTCGATAAATCCCGGTAGAAACACTAGTACAGTGCCTTTTTTATCGCTACTTCTCCACTTTCAATCGTGTTGAAGGCACGTACGATACGTACGGCAAATTCCGCCATCGCAGTCGCGAATTTCGGTTCCTCGTCCACTGTGGGGATCTGTTGGGAGAGAAAAAAACACATTAATATTAATTGCAGAAAATTGAAAAAATAAATGAAAATTATTAATTATCCATACTCGTATCGCGTGTTGCGTAAAAAGAGACTTTTGGCTTTGTTTTTTAAATTTTGGTAAAAAATTTATTTTTACGTTAATGCTGACGTTTGGAAATGTATGCAACGGCAACTTTTAATTCAGGAATAAACAACAATCCTATACCCCGACACCTGTTTTATCGACATTGAAAAATTTATATATTTTCTTTTTCCCTCGTCTCTCCGTAAAGCGGATAACGCGATTGTAATCACTTTTTCAAAAAAACTAAGCACTTTTAAAATGTGTATTAATCGTGTAGAAAAAATTTATGTACTTACGTAACCAAAATACTTTATCTGGTCGATATACCACATGGAAAGGTCGTAAGTTTTCCACTTGGGAATATCAATGATCGGTGCGGGTACAAGTTTATTTCCTACAGGCATTGAGAAATATTTGGGCAAATTTGTCCACGTCGATCGTCGTGGACATCAATACAATTTTTACCCTTGAGGAATTTGTACGTAAGAACTCTCTCATTAGAAACATGAGGAAATCCATATCCTTGTTGAATTCATGTATGTCATCCAGTATGACAATAGTATAGTCCGTCATACTTTTATTTATATATATAAAGGAAGACGTCCTGACTGATTGACTGACTGACTGACTGACTGACTGACTCACTGACTCACTGACTCACTGACTCACTGACTCACTGACTCATCAACGCCCATCTCAAACCCCTGAACCGAATTTTTACCAAAAGTATATGAAATAGAAGTAGAATTTTCCGGGGAATGCCACTATGTGTATAGTTTTTTGTTACCGATTTTCTGGAAACCGATTTTTTTAATTTTTCCTATTTTTCAAAAAATAATTGATCAAATCTCAACAAATTATAGATCAAACAGGGGTAGAATTTTCCGAGGAGTACTATGAAGTGTATAATTTTTTGTTACCGATTTTTTGGAAGCCGGTATCGAAATTTTTTCAAATAATTTTTACCAAAAGTATTTGAATTAGGGGTAGAATTTTCCGGGAAGTGCCACTATGTGTATAGTTTTTTGTTACCGATTTTCTGGAAATTGGTTTTTCTAATTTTTTTAATTTTTCGGGAAATAATTTACCGAATTTCAAAGAATTGTAAATCAAACGGGTAGAATTTTCTGAGTGGAGTACTATGAAGTGTATAATTTTTCATTACCGATCTTTTGGAAACCGGTATCAAAATTTTTTCAATCTTTTGGGAATTAATTGACCGAATCTGAAAGAATTGTATATGAAGTAGGGGTAGAATTTTACGGCAAGCACCATAATGTGTACAGTTTTTGTTACCGATCTTTTTGGAAACCGGTTCTTTTTAATTCTTTCAATTTTTCGGGAAATAATTGATTAAATGTCAAAGAATTAGACATGAAGTAAGGGTAAAACTTCCCGGAAAGTGCTATAAAGTGAACTATTTTTTATTACCGATTTTTTTAAAAACCGGTTCCGAATGACCGAATCTCAAAGAATTGTACATAAAGTAGGGGTTGAATTTCTCGGGGAGTGCTATCAAGTATATAATTTTTTGTTACCGATCTTTTTGGAAAGCGGTATCAGAAGTTTGACGAATTTTTCGGGAAATAATTAATCGAATTTTAAAGAATTATATTTAGAGAGAGAGAGAAAAAGAGAGAGAGAGAGAAAGAGAGAGAGAGAGAGAGAGAGAGAGAGAGAGAGAGAATCGAATCGAATCGAATCGTTATTTATTACACGCTCTGGGATACATCCCCTAAAGCGTAGAAACATATGTACAGAAAGTAGACGTAGTGTAATAATATATAACACAGATATGACTGTAGTTGCAAAAACAAAAAGAAAAGAAAAGATAACAAACAAAAAAAAACAAAAAAGAAAAGATAAAAGTAAAATAAAATAAGAGAAAATTAAAAATAGGGAAAAAAAAATTTAAGCGCACAATCGGTATCAGCCGCGAGTTCGTCCAGACATTGCAAGTAGGTGGTTGTACAGTTTTGATTTAAAGACCGGTAAAGAAGACGCATTGCGTATGTCCGGAGGTATGCCGTTCCACAGTTCCGCGGCAGAGCTACAGAAGGAACGCTTGTAGAACTCTGTGCAACACTGCGGAAGGATCAAGGTACCGAGCGGAGCCCTTATTTCACGCGTGACTCTGTCATGTTTGAACACGAAGTTTGAAAAGATAACCTCGAGTTTTTTCCTCGCTAGCACCGAAAAAGTTAGGCTCCCCACGAAGTACAAGCGTCGGAAACTGATCTTAAGCCAACCAAGTCTGTCGAAGTAAGGCGTTATATGTTCGTCCCAGTTGGCCTGGAAAATAAAACGAACGCATCTATTGTAGGCTCTCTGCAAGCGAAGATTTTGTTCGCCCGTGATGTTAGTTAGGATCGTGCAGCCGTAGTCAAGTATAGGTACAATCAGGGCCGAGACCAGCATGATGCGAAGAGGAAGCAGTAGGAGATGCTTGCAAAGCTTCAGTTGATACAACGCCAAGTTAACTCTCGTTATTGTTTTCGAGATTTGCCTTTCCTACGACAGCGAACAGGTAAATGTAACACCCAGATATTCAACTGAGTCCGAAAAAGGTATTATAGAGTCATTTACATAGATGGATGGTAACGCGTCACTCTCCAGACTACTAATATAACGCAGCGTCCCCACAATAATCGCTTGTGTTTTCTTAGGATTAATTTTGAGCCCATTTTCAGTAGCCCACTGCACGACTCTCTTTATGTCCTCGTTTACCCTAACAATCGCATCGGCAAGAAGGCCAGGCTGGACATGCAAATAAATTACAAGATCGTCCGCATAAAATTGATATTTACAGTGTTTTAATATCCCGCTGAAGTCGAGTAGGTATAATAAGAAAAGGAGGGGCCCCAGCACAGAGCCCTGGGGTACCCCTTGGTGAACAGGTCGGTCGGAGGACATTCCAGAAGGATCACGAACAGCCTGCCTTCTACCCGTCAAATAAGAGCAGAGCCATTTTAACGTTGAGTTTGCGAAGCCCAACCTCCTGAGCTTTTTAATCAGGCGATGAGGACAAACATTGTCGAAGGCCTTGGAAAAATTAAATAGTACCGCGATGGTGACTTTTCTCCTATCAGCGGCCAGTCTTATATCATCCAGAATCCTAATCAAAGCGGTCTGTGTAAAGAAGTCCTTCCTATAGGCGGACTGGAAAGGATCCAGGATATCATTCTCCTCAAGAAAATTCGTGATCTGGTCGGCCACTATGCGTTCCAGGGCCTTAGAGACAGCACATAGTATCGATATTGGCCTGTAATCATGCAGTTCACAAGGATGTTTCACCTTCGGAATAGGGCAGATAACAGCCGATCTCCACACACTAGGATAGACACCGTAAGAGAGACAGTAGTTGAAGATGTAGGTCAGTGCGGGAAGGATGCAGGGTAATGCTCTGACGATTAAACTCCGAGGGAGCTCATCTCTCCCGGTAGCCTCCGAATTACTCCTCTGCAAAGCCCTTACTATCTCCCCTGGTTCGATGTTATTCCAATAAAACTTTTAGTCACTGTATGCCAGCTCTCCCAAGTCGAAGACGATACTCTCTTCTGAATCAGAGTCCTTCGCGTGACCCGTAAAATAAGCATTCAATTCCTCAGGAGTGAAAACCAGTCTATTGTGCTGCGCTTTAGGTCTCAAAAAGCCAAAGTGCCTGAGTTTTTTCCACAAGATGTTGGGCTCCTTGGCATCGTGAAAAGTCTTATGGAAATATTCCGTCTTTGCCCGTCGTACCTCGAGCTGAACCAAATTTCTGAGTCGCTTATAAGTATCGTAATTTGATTCCGTTTTATTCCGTCTCCAGACTCTTCTCGTCCTGTCCCTGTCCCTCATCAATTTCCTTAAATCCGGCGTGAGCCACGGCGCAGGAAGATGTTTAGGGCATATAACGCGATAAGGAGCGTGTTTATCGTAACAAGTCCTAAGGAAGTCATTGAGGATCCTCACTTTAACGTCAATATCCGGGGTTAGGTTGTGACCGGAACAACGATTGATGTTGTGAAAAATTAAATTATAGCCACTTACTACTTGGGCTGAATTATACGGTCGCCACTGTATTTTAAGGCTCAAATACAGAAACCTCTCAAAGTCGCGTGGTCCCTTCCTTCCTTCCAGCTCAATGGCCGCCGTGTTCTACGCCGCAGACGTGTTCAAGGTCGTCGACCACGCCCTTATGTAACGACGCGTAATCTTCGAACGTGTGGATAGGAATTTCACTGGGATCGCGATTGAAATTACTTGTTTTTGTAATAAAATAATTAACAATTTATTATTCTCCTCACTACAGCAATCTCCGTGTAGGAACGGACGCGTTCGTTCGATCGCGTGTACTCGTACGTCGAGTGTTCTTGAACCGCCGTCTCGCTCTATAGTATGCACAATTGTGTTTGAGGATTCAATATCCCGGATCGCGCAATCGCTTCTAACAATCTTTCTTAGTTACAACTCATGCTAACAGCACAAGCAATCAACGGGATAAGTCGGCCGGATTCGTATTTTACTGCGTGACTTCTACGCTACGTAATCGCGCAACGGACTATCCGCGATGAAATATCACGCGCTTCGTAGGCGGTAAACGGGATAAGCAAGCCGAAGTCGAATTTGTTATGCGCAACGGCAATACGTGTTGACGCTTCGATATCTCACGGCGAACTGTCCACGAGGGACGGGTGTGGTTCTCCCACCTAAACGCGACGCATGCGCCATGATGCGCAAACGGGCGCGAAGTCCTCCCATTGGCTAGTCGTGCCATCGGTGTAAATGGTACAACTCCTCAAACACTAAAAGTGTAACTGTTCGTGTGCCGAGTCGTTCGCGTTGACTCATCGCGCCGCTGCACCGCGAATCTTTGCGTAAGCGGACACAGAGTCACTAGGCTTGCACCGAGTGACTCTCCACGTATGAAAGTCATTTCAACGAATCCCTATGAAACCAGGTAAGTATGCGTAAAACGCAATCGTAATTAATCTTTTTCTTTTTCTTTCAGGTGTCCCGGATCGTTCAAGGAATCGTCTCATTTGGTGTCACCGGCGGTGATCTACGGTAAGTATAAAATATAAAATAAAAATAGGTAAGTATAATAAAAGCGACTTAATTTATCGCATGCATAATAGGTAATACATATTTTGTCTTTATAGTGACAGGAAAAGTTGAAAAGTTATCAAATTAAAGAATATAATATCAAAATGGCTCAATTCCGTGCCAAAGTGTAAAAGTTACGTAAAAGTGTAGCAAAGTGTAAATCAAAATAAGCATAATTGCATTAAGGTGTAATAAAATATAAACGTACGCCTGGAATGACTCCATTTGGCTTTAAGTAAAATATCGAAGTTAAAAAAGTGTAATAAAGTGTCGTATGGTGTAGAACCTTCGCTGGTTCGTCTCGCACGCTCGCTGGTAATGCGCTCGTGTATAAAGTGTGGAAAAGTGTAATAAAGTATAGGAAAAGTGTAATGCCTATATTGGCTTGTCTCGCACGCTCGCTGGTAACGCGCTGGTGTGTAAAGTGTAGAAAAGTGTAATAAAATGTAGGAAAAGTGTAAAGCCTATGTTGGCTCGTCTCGCACGCTCGCTGGTAACGCGCTGGTGTGTAAAGTGTAGAAAAGTGTAAGAAAGTGTAGCGAAGTGTATCACCTCTATCGGTGTTGTTCTCATGCTAGTTTCTCAACGCTACAAGTGTAAAAAGTGTAAAGGTGTATCGCAAAGGTGTAGGTGTGTCATTCCTCTGCGGGATTGTTTAAAATCATAATGTATGTCGTGAATAGGGTAAAAAGAACAAAAACTAAATACGGATCTGGAAAATTAATAATTAACGGTACGAATATTATCGTAACGACCACTAAGTATTCCGAAAACTTCATGCTTGATTGTTTCTACGGTAAGTAATAAGATTGTGAACCGGCTTTATGCGAATACATTAGCAGTAGGATGCAAACTATCGCTATCGCGAACAAAATGAATATGATAGCTAATACTATTATTCGGAACTTATCCGAGTCCATTGTCTAATCTAAATCTTGCCTTCTGGCTTAATATCTCGTAAAACGACAGATGAATGACTTAATTAGTGTGTAGGGATATATCATAAGGTTTATTTTAATGTGTATTGACAGTTGTAGTGTGTCTGAGTGTTGAAAGTGTAAAAAGTGTAATAGGTTATAGCACTGCTACGTTATGCAATATCAATACATAAGAATAATATATAAAACTAAACTTAATAATACGATATCAAATATCTCACGAGGGCTGTGAACCCTGCTTGGTCTAACGAGTGTGTTCTTGAAAAGGAATATCAAATAAACTGAAATATACTGGTATAAAATTAAAGAAAACAAAAAAATAAAAGGTTAGTCTCTAATCGAGCAAGAACCACTGTTTACAGTTCGGTGTAATCCATTGACTGCGATTCGGCTGAGTCCGGCTGCTGCCCCTTCTGCACCTCGGTACGGTCGGGTTGTCCAGCGGGCTGAGAGCCCACCTCCAACAGCTTGCTCACCTCCTCGTCAGCTCGTTGGGTGAGGATCTCGGCTATGTATTGGCTTTCGGCCTCGCAAAGGCCACTGTCCAGTTCTCGGGTGTCCTGGCTGCACTGCACAGGTACAGGTGTTGCCGTCCTCGGCGCCTTCTGCTCCCTGGTGGTGTTGTCCTTGGCCTGCGACATGTCCAACGTCTCCAGGCTCGGTTCGCGACTGATCTGGGGAACGGACGTTTTAACGTACGGTTCCAAGGTACAGGTCATCCCAGTTCTGCGAACCCAGCTCCGCAAGGAAATCCTCAGGATCGAAAGAACAAAAATCACGGACCCGTACAGTTCGCCTAGGAATACGCTCGATTTTGATGTTGTAGGTGATCTCAATGAGATCATGGGCAGATAAAAAGCCGACATCACGCTGATTATGACGAACAAGCTTCTCCTCCTCGTCAATAATACAGAGATCCAACCATGTAGAGGCAGTGCGTGTATTATGCGTTGGCAGGTAAGGCACAAGGAAGAAATTAGATGCCTGTACAAACGTCAAAATCTGCTCCGAGTCGTAAGTGTGAGAAATGAGAAGGTGGTGAAAAAGTCGGATAAGAAGCCTGTATGTGGTGGTCTGTATACCACGGCTAAGAGGATCTTGGAGTAATTACTGATAGACACTTCCACAACCAGATATTCGGGTTTTCCACAGTAATTGTTCTCTGATGTACATACAACTGATGCATTGAAAGCCTCTGATATATACATAGCAACCCCACCCCCTAATTTGCCAAGGCGGTCGCATCTCAAGAGGCGATAGCCATGGAGAGAGACAAGGTGATCAGAGACATGTGGTTTGAGCCAAGACTCCGATAAACATATGATGTGATATCCTGAGTTGCAGAAATAAGCTCAAAAATCGTCCATGTGTGCCAGCAGTGATTGACAGTTAACATGACATAAGGACAGACGATCGGTAGGTTTACTGTCCATAATTGATACTGCTTATTCTGTCGGCCAATCTTCTACGTAGAATAGGACAATTTTTGTCATCAAATGCCGAGTGTTGTTGTTCCGCCAAAGACGACCATCGCTTACAATTTCCACACGTAGGATCTGCGCCCCTACTAGAGCAGTCCTTTGTCTCATGACTTCCGCGCAATGCCCGCACATCGATGAAAAACGACAATGCTTCGCAAAGTGACCAAAAGCGAGACATTTATAGCACTGGAGTACTCTAACATAATCAGAGATACCGCAGGCAAAGTAGCCGATATAGACTGATTTGTCTCTTAACAGAAATCCACGAGCCTCCGGTGTGACCTCGATGACGCAGCTTGTAGTGAGTCGATTATGCTTCTGGGGAAAGATGTACACGACCCTGATCTGAGACTCATCAACCTTCTCGAGGTTCAGAGATATCAAGTCCGACCTAATCTCCTCTCTGGACATATTGCACAGAACTCCACGGATCAACATTCTGGGATTGACTTTACGCTCCTGCTCCAATCTAAGGCCCGCCCTCTCGAGGTCGATGGATTCTTGATTTTAGGCAGGTCGACTGAATGTGCCTCGATACGCACCCCGTTATTCTTGACAGACGAGATACGGTTGACTTTGAGATTGTACTCAGATAGCTTAATAACTTTTTGAAGGGCAACTCTCGTTTTCTTCGACGATTTGTACCACGCGGGGGAACCCTCCGCGGGAGTGACTATGAAACTCGTAGTCCTCGGCACCTCGATCGAGGAGCCACGCGCAACCCTCAGCCTCGACCGCTCGGAGGCAGCAACCGCCGCATAAGAGGGCGAAGGAGAAGTGCTGGATGTCCCTGCTTGCATGCTCGGCAAATTAGTTACGATATTGTTACAGGCATCCGATATGTCAGTCACCATTTTGTTACAGGCATCTGACATATCAGTTACCATTTTGTTACAGGCATCTGTCATAGCATTACCGACAATGTCCCTAATCGCCTCCGAGATGCAAGTCTGTTGCGATAAGCTTTCTATTAAATTAATATAAGCAACAGATATTTCCGCGAATGCCTCTTTGCAGGCTCGAAAGGCAGATTCGATTTGCATCCTCTTCTCAAGAGTTTCTTTACTCGAAAGCAAAATCTTAGTGACATTGTCGCAATGCCTATTTAAAGTCTGCTTAAGAGCATTGACCTTAAAAATGTTAATGTCTATGTGTGTGCTCTGAGAATCCGCTATAGGTAAGTTAGATGCCAATGGTATGCGTCGAACAGGGACTTTAGGCTTGTTTGTGTTGATATTTTGCCCGTCACCTTCCGAGCAGGAGAGGGCCGGAGGAGTCGAATCCGTCATCCACGCCGCGCGCCACGCTCAGCGATTTCGTCCGAAAAGAGCCAATCAGAGGTAGAAACGCATGCGCAATAGCCCTCTGATGTCCAACATGGAGCCCGATACCAGGAAATTTCCTCGAGATAGCACAGTGGAAAAACAGAGTAAGACACCTCCAGCAATCCAGAAACCAGATCAGAAAAAGAGAACAAGCAAGCAGTATGGCCTTGCAATCTGTGCACCAAAAAGAGAAGGCCCCGAAGGGCAATAGGCGGCAGAAAAGAGCCCACAAATACAGAGCGATATGAAGCACGTCAATGTATACTCACAGTAGCGCAGAGAGAGAGAGAGAGAGAGAGAGAGAGAGAGGGAGAGAGAGACAGGGAGGGAGGGAGGAAGGGAGGAAGGGAGAGGGAGAGGGAGAGGGAGAGGGAGAGGAAGAGGGAGAGGGAGAGAGAGAGAGAGAGAGAGAGAGAGAGAGAGAGAGAGAAAGAGAGAGAAATCGCTATTTATTGTACGCTCTGGGACAATGTCCCCTCAAGCGTCAAAACTTATACAATAAAATAAATTGCCATTACATAGTGTAAAATATAAGAAAATAATAAGAAGTGTATGTATATGTATATAAATAAATTCTACAATGAAGCAAAAGACGTCAGAAATCATTGCTAAGCAGATAGTCGTACAATTTTAGTTTGAATGCGTCAAGGGTAGGTGCACGACATATGTCAGTTAGAATACTGTTCCAAAATTCGACCGCTGAGCAGATGAAAGAGCGTCTATAAAATTCCGTGCGGCATTACGGCAGGATGAGAGCATCAGCCGATGCCCTGGTATCACGGGAGACTATGTCGCGTCTACGTTCAAATCTACAAGAAATAGCATCAAAGGTTTCAAGATTCAAGAGTTTAAAAGTCAGACAGCCGATAAAGTAGTTACGCCTGGATTTAATCTTGAGCCAACGCAGTTTCTTAAAGTAAGGAGTTATGTGCTCATCCCGTTTTACCTGGAAGATGAACCAAACACAAGTATTCAACGACCTTTGTAGACGAAAGTTGTGTTCGGTAGTGATGTCGGAGAGTGCGGCGCAACAGTAATCGAACAGTGGCAGAATCAGGGTAGTTATAAGCCGTGATTTGAGATGAGGCGGCAGTAGGTGTTTATAGAGCTTTAGCTGATGGAGAATTGCATTTGCTTTAGCTGATGTTTTTGTTACATGTTTCTTCCACGAAAGTGAGCTCGTAATATGCACATCCAGGTACTGCACTGTGTCACAATAAGAGATGGCTGCGTCGTTGATGTAGATTCTAGGTAGTACATCCAAGTTCAATCCGCTAATGAATCTAGGGGTGCCCATGATCATGCCCTTGGTCTTGCTGGGATTAAGAGATAGCTTGTTAGATGTGGCCCAGTGCGTGATGCTAGTAATGTCCTCGTTTATTCTGAGAATAGCTTCAGTTAAATTTTTAAGCTCAGTGTGTAGATAAATCACCAGGTCATCAGCGTAGAAATGATATTTGCAGTGTTTAAGGACTCTGCCGAAACCAATTAAGTAGAGGACAAATAAGAGAAATCCCAAAACTGAGCCCTGAGGCACACCGGTGAACACTGGACGCTCAGACGACGTCGTCCTCGTTGTAGGATCACGCACAGCTTGCTTTCTGTCATCAAGATAGGAGCATAACCATCTTAAGGCTGAAGTGGATAGGCCGAGGTCTCTTAATTTGTCAATTAAAATGTAATGATTAACATAATCGAATGCTTTGGTGAAATCAAAAAAGACCGCAACTGTCACCATCCTATTATCTGCAGCCTGTCTCACATCATCAAGTACGTGAATTAACGCAGACTGTGTAGAAAGTCCTTTCCTATACGCAGATTGAAATGGATCCAAGGCGCCCGTTTCTTCCATATAGCGCGATATCGGCTCAGTCGCGATGCGCTCCAATGCCTTTGAGACCGCGCAAAGAATCGAAATTGACCTATAATCTCGCATTTCCGACGGACATTTAACCTTCGGAATCGGGCAGATGATAGCTGTCTTCCAAGTTCGAGGGTAAACACCGTATGTCAGGCTGAAATTGAAAATATGTGTTAAAACCGGAAGGACACAAGGTAGAGCCCGAATGAAGAGTTTGCAAGACAGTCCGTCGACTCCAACCGCATCAGATTTGATTCGAAGCAAAGCTTTTGCCACAGCAGTTTCTTCAATGTTACTCCAATAGAATTTGGAGTCTTCGTAAGTTTCTTCGCCGAGATAGACAGGGTGGTGTGTCTGCTGTCCGTCAGAGCCTGCCGCAACACTTGCGAAGAACTCATTGAGTTCGTCCGTAGGGAAGATGAGTTTTTTATCTACATTTTTGGATTTTAAGAGACCAAGATGCCTAAGCTTCTTCCATATAGCAGTCGGTTCGCTGCTGTCCTGAAAGGCGTTCAGATAATATTTTTCCTTGGCGGAACGTACTAAAGCCTGAACCTGATTTTTTAGGATCTTATATCTGGTGTAGTTCGCATTGGTCTTACTTCTCTTCCAGACTCTCCTCGCTCTGTCTCTAGTCTTCATCACAGATTTGATGTCTGGCGTAAGCCAGGGAGCAGGAAAATGCTTGGGCTGGATGATTCGTAGGGGCGCATGCTTGTCGTAGCACTCAGTAAGAGCATCACTCAGAAACGAAACCTTGCTGTTGATGTTGTCAGCCTGATACAGTACGTTCCAGTCATATCCTCTCAGATCATTTAAAAAGTCATCAATGTCAAAAGAACGGAAATCACGCACCACTATCTCGCGTCTGAGGTGACGCTCAATTCTGACCCTGTATTTGATGCTGATGAGATCGTGGGCAGACAAGAAACATGCGTCGCATTGCCCGTAGGAAATCAATTTATCAGCATCATCAACGATACATAAGTCTAGAAGTGTGGAAGACGAACGAGTGTGATGGGTTGGGGCATAAGGAACCAAGTAGAGGTTCGTGGCTTCAATGAAAGTTAAGATTTGAGTCGAGTCAAAAGTGGTAGAGCACAGATCAGCATTGAAGTCGCCAAAGATTATCAAGTGCTTGTAGCCGGTAGAGAGATCCGCGAATGCATCTAAAAATTCTCGTAAGTATCCACAATGAGGCGGCCGATAAACCACCGCCAGGAGTATCTTAGAACTACTACCTACAGAGATTTCGGCCACTAGAAATTCAGATCTTCCGTCACATACACCTTCCGAATGCAGCAGGATCCTTGCCTGAGGAGAGTTGGAGATGTAAAAAGCAACTCCACCGCCATTCCTACCCCGCCTGTCGCATCTGAAAATCTGGTACCCACGCAGTGAGATAAGATCATCCGAAACCGCAGGCTTCAACCAGGTCTCGGATAGGCATATTATGTGATATCCAGAGGGACCAAAATAGGCCTGAAACTCGTCAAGGTGAGCCATTAACGATTGACAGTTAACATGACATATGCGTAGAAATTCTGAAAGTTCGTTAACCATAGTTAATCGTTTTTGTTCTTTCCGCTATTCTTCGTCTCAGAATGGGACATCGTTTACTGTCCAAAGTAGTGGTGCGATTAAAATTCGAATATTCGTGATATCCGGATATTCGGATAATCAGTTAAAATAAAAATTATTCGAATAGCCGAATATTTGGATAATAACTATTCGGTCATTCGGATAACTGGTTATTCGTATTATCCGAATAACACGCTCCGTATTATTCGGATATTTTGAATATACATACGTATTATCCGAATATTTCTGATATTAAAATAATGCGCACGCAGATATGCATACTTTGCGTTGGTGGAAAGCAGAAAGAAAATTTTATGCTTTGCGGAGACAAATGTGGTACATTTCTCTACAAGTAGAAAACTGAAAACCTTAATTCTATTATATGCGGCTATCATGCTAAACTTTAAATTTTATTATGTCAACATAACACTTTTCGACTTACGTATTTATTTGTGCTACGTATTTGTTGATTTCACCTTGGTCGAGCGTCTAGTACAGCAGTGTCGTATAGGCGGCATAGACGCACGACCATTAGCAAGCACTTGGTGTAGGGAAGCCAGTAACAGCCATACAAAGGTTTGAAATTTAGTTAATACTATTTCAATCGGTATTCTGGATAGAAACTGAGCACGCAGCAAAAGTTAGAACATCTGAATCTTTCAGCGATGAGGAAAAGTAAAGTGTGGCAGCATTTTATGCCATCAGCCGACAATAGCGAGGCGGCATGCAAGTACTGTGAGTCAAAACTGTCTCATAAAGGTTCCACGACATGTCTGTGGTACCATTATAATAAGAAACACAAAGTAGTGCTCGGAGCTTCATCGTCACGTATTCACAGCTAAGTTTTTTATTTTTAACGCTGCCGTATTTTCGATACCATTCAACGTTTTCTGATGTTTCCCTTTTCAATGTTAGAACAGTATATAACTTAAGGATGTTCTAGAGAGTATGTTAAAATGCTACGAAGTTGATATTTAATATTTGTACACGGAGAAAATTTTTTGTTATATTTTATTCTTAAATTCACTACAAACTTGGGACAACTTAGTAACCAAGAAATTTTTAAAATATACAAAAGACATTTTACAAACAACGTGATAAAAATTACCAAGCAGAGATTGATAAAATTTGAAAAATTATTGAAATTTCCTAGATATATTTTATTAAAATTAACCAAACATAATTTATCTTTTAATGTAATAGATATTAATATTTTTTATTATGGTAGATATTAATCAGGACAGCTCGCATAAAATTCTTGGTGCTACATGTTGTCCCACAACTACCATGATTTCAAAGTAAATTTTAAGAGAAAATTCTCTCCGTGTATATATCTCATATTCTGTATTCTCTTTTAAAGTTCGGGGACTAAATTTCAGATCAATTCACAATTTAGAAATAAAAAGTTATTACTATAAATTTAGGATATACAAATTTCAAAACTTTACTTATTTCCAGGCAAACCATGAGCGATTCTGACTCGAGTTCTAGCATAGACCAAGAATGTGATCAGTCAGAACCTAAAAGCAAGAAAAGGCGCTTCACTACATCTCAAAATATTATTTTAACGAAAAAACCTGTGAATTCTAGACGTGCAGAGGATATTACCGTGGCTATTTGCAAAATGATTGCGATCGACATGCTCCCAACATCGATTGTAGAGAATGAAGGTTTTATTCAGTTCATGACTATCAGTATTCCAGGTTACAAAGTACCTTCAAGAAGGACGATTGACAACCGAATGCGCACTTTGTACAGGGTGTATCAAGACGATATAGAGCGGTACGGCGGGTTGCCCATTCGAGCAGGCGCGCATGGTCGTT
>NW_020219009.1:0-2138 GCF_003070985.1 Temnothorax curvispinosus | reverse complement strand
CGTACTATCCTCCTGACCCCGACCCGTAAGGATGATACGGTAAACGGTAGCCCGGTAGTAGATTTGACTGATCAGGGGAGGAGATTAAGAAAAGGTTGGGAAATGATTCGGAGATTTTCGTTTCGTGTGATTTTCGTGTACATTACTGAGTAACGCTGGAAGGGGAGACGCATTGACTGATCGGGGCCGGACGGGGCGAAGCCGTCATCGGCAAGATAAGATCTCATGAGGGAAATTGTCAAGTTCAAATGGGGTAAACTCCCGAAGGCTTGAGTGGTGGCCACCGGCAGACCGGGGCCGACGTCCCCCTCGGCACTCGTCTGGGAGCGGGGAGTTGTGACGTGACAAATGTCGCGTCCCTTACCCCAGATGGGAGCTCGGCCGAGGGAGGCGTCAGGGATGGTGCCTCCGCCCGAGACGGGCGGAGAGCGAATATTTAGGTTAGGAATAAGATCTTTGCGAGCGTTGCAGGTCGAGGGAGTGCGGAGCAGGTGGCCAGGGTCACGATGAATGTAACGGCGTATGCCGCGTCGAGGGACTTACAACTGGACAACCAGGAGCTTCCGAGGGCGTACGGTCGGCGGGCGGGTCACGCTGGGGCCCACAGCTGGAAGATCAGCTGACCTGTCAAGGCGTCACAAGCGGCACGAGAGCACTGCGACCCGAATACGGAGGACCCGGAGAGGGGGACGCCCCGACGAAGGTCCCCGTTGAGGAACGGGGCCACCACCGGTACCGCCCCGGTCGACGAGCCATGGCCCGGCCAGCCTGGCCGTCGAGGAACCGGACGATGAGACGCGGCCCGGACAGCCGGTCTCACGTGGGCAGACTTTGAAACTACCGCCGGCGGATGGGCGCAGTGACGAAGGGCGCTATAGTAGAGCGCGGCGATCGCCTAGAGGGATCGCTGGCAGGCCAGGGCGCAGCACCGACCAGGCTAGGGAAATCGGCGCGCGGGCGCGCGCGGGCCCTGCGTGATCCCGCCGGACCAAGGAAACGCCACTGTCGTGCGAGCCGCCATCCCGGCAACTACGAGCCCTGGAAGCCGAGCGACGAGCTGCCGGAATCGACGAAATTTGTAAGGCCACTACTCTGCCTTCCTCGAAGTAAGATCGCGAGAATATCTAGGCCCTCCCGGGAGTCGCGTTGTGCCGCAGTAATGTATGGAATCAGCCGTAATTAAAGAATATCGAGTGATATACCGCGGGAGGGCCCGTGCGACGAAGTGATCGCGAGTGCCCGTCTCGGGGATGAAACGTACGGCCGCCGACAGTCAGCGTACTTGTAATTTCGTCGCGTGTGATATCGTTTCGTGTACTTCCGTTGCGTATATTTTCGTTGTGAGTAATTTCGTTTCGCGTACTTTCGTTGCGGGTGATTTCGTCGCGTGGAATTTCGTGATCGACGTGGCTTAACCGTGCCGTAGTTTTGGAGAAGTGGCTCTCGCGCGTGAGAGAGCCTCGTAGTTATCGTTGCCGGTTAAGTTGCTGCCATTGTAATTAGCTATACGTGCGGTTCATCGGGATTAATGGCCCACGGTTGTGTCGAGTTTACGGGTGAGGCCATTCGTGCGTTTCGAGGGGAAAGAAGATCCCCAGCGTTGTCGCGGTATACCGTAAGGAAGTTGCGTTAATTGTTTAAGTGTTAGACGTAGACGTTTCGAGTATTTCGCGTTTGACCGTCCGGGTAGAATTCGCTGCAACTTATGTCGGGGAATACTCTTGTACGAATTTGATCGGGATTGCCGTGCAGTTCAGCGACGGAATGAGTATCGCGCTCGTGAGGTGACACGTGGCGTGTACTCGAATTCTGCTTGTTCGCCGTGGAACACGTTATCGTCCACATGTTATCTGCCTTAACCGAAATATAACTTTGTTTTATGTTATTTGAGTGTGATGATTGCGCTACGCTCCCTCTCCTATTCCACCCGCGGTTGATCAAAGAAGCCCACGCCTGAGAAATACTGCGATCTCGTGAATCGTGGTGCGTGGAATCGCACCTGGCGCCCAACATAACATCGTAAAAATACTCAGTCGAGCTACCATCGGGGTTTCGGAGATAAATATCGCGAATCAATAAAGAGATCGATAGTGAAGAAAGCGACGGCGCGCTCCTCCACGGCCGGCGAGACCGTGAGG
>NW_020219008.1:0-5642 GCF_003070985.1 Temnothorax curvispinosus | reverse complement strand
AACTATGAGGAAGCAATGTGCAAGTTTCAACTTGCACACTTTATTTTAATGTATTTATTATATTATCTTTTTTTTAGTTCTAAGAATTAGTAAAAAGAATGTGCTAAAGCCAGGTGTGTTTATTAAGAAACTTCATGTGTACTGTTATTATTAGAACATTTAAAGCAGATCTGGGAGAAAAATATATCACTATACTTTGTTGATGAAAATATATGAAAGACGGTAGTTATAAGAGAAGTAAGCTCAGGAATTGAAAAAAATTGAGTGATTTCCATGATAAATCCTATCCTATCTAAAAAAAAGGCATATTAAATCAATAGTCGCATCTCTCGAAGTCTTTCTGTCTGTATATACATTATATATTCTTATTGTACTCTTCATAAATGTATAAATTTGTAAAAGAATTATAAACATGTCTGTGAACGGTTATGATTAGCAAGGATGTTTAAAAATAAAACAATAATTTGCATAAAATATGATTTTATTTAATTTTCAATTTTTCCTATAGGAACACATAGAAGAACACAAACTTTCTTACACAACATTATTATACGAAACAAAAATCATTCTTTAACTTACAAATTCAATATTATAAAATCAGACTCTTTATCTCGTTCTCGCAGTCTCAAATATGAAATGTCTACACTATATCTGCAGAAGAATATCTTCTTAGTACCCCCCAGTTATATCCTGATACGCAATTTTGCTTAATTGAATTATACTCTCGTTACATACTTATGAAATATTTCGACTCCAATATAAGAATGCCGTTGATTAAATACTTTCCGAATATCTATGATGCGTGGTGTATAATTATAGAGATTAGTTCAAAAATAAAAAAAAGCTTTATACGAAAATCGACAACAAATATATATGAAAATATATGTAAACCGTCTCGAAAATTCAACGTTTTTGACAAATAAAATTATAATTGCATTTGCTTGCATTACGTCGCATCATAGATACTCGGTATTACGTATATCCACTAATTATAAAACTATAATATAAAGAACATTGCATCACATTAATCTTCAGTATTTTTAGAAAACGATTACTCCGTTTCTGCTTCTCACAACGCTTATGTATCTGTTCGCTTTCTCCTTTTTCTTATGCCTATAATAGCAATTAGTATTTGATCTTATCGTTGCATTCAGAAAAAGGCATAAAAAATACAAATATACACTCGACAATGTATATATAAAACTTACATAATTGTCACGTATATGTAATTGCCACCACTGTCATTTTCTCTGACCATGTGTTCCGATATATTCACTGCCAGTACTGAAAATCTATAGTTTGCGTCACGTATACTATAGATTTTCAGTACTGGCAGTGAATATCGGAACACACTCTGAGTGTGGAACAGGGAAAAACTCAATTCCTTATCTTTTATATGAAATATTTGCACAAATAATCCGAAATACATGCGTGTAATGCGATGATTAGCCAAGATTAACATATGGTGCGATAATAATGATTTTGATAAAACATACATAACTATATAGTGAGAGACAATGGGCGTGTTTAAGATGGCAAAGCAGTTATCTTGCTCGCCGAGCGATTGAATATGATTGATTTTTTCTTGTAGATCCAATCAATCACATTCAATCTCTCGTCGAGCAAATTAGCCGCTTTGTTTTGAACACGTTCAATAACTTCTATTATTTATTTGTTAATCACTGTTAAAATTAAAATATTGTGACATATGAAAGACTAGTGACTACTTAAAATAATATAAACGATAATTATGATAAAAAATAAAATCACAGTTGATATCACGAGTTTAAAAAAAATAAAACTTTTTCAGATGTGATTTTTTAGTAAAATTGCATTTTAAAATTGCAATATTTTATATAAAGCTCTAAAACTTTATAACAAAATAATATATTTTTGTGCTTTCTGTTCGTAATAACTACGCAGTCTTGTTATTCACTTTTGTTGAAATGATTCCAATACCTCTAATATTTTGATCATGCATCTTATTTTCTGTTCTACAGGCACACGTTTTAACCCATGTGACAAGAATGACATTAAAGTTTCATCTTCTTCTGTGTCTGCCTTGGAAGTTGCATTTTTCTGTGTCTGCTGGAAGGAAGCTGAGTAAGCTGAGCAAGCTGCAGTTATTGACTTTGAGGATTCTTTAATCACAGATTCTATTTCGCCATCTGTTTTCTTTTTTTTTTTTGATATCTGAAGTAGGTACTATATGAATGAGCAGTCACTTGCTTGATCACCAATACTTTTTTTATCTAAAATTTTTTTAGAAATGTTAAGAGCATTTATAATCAAAAGTTGAGTTTTCTCTGGAAAATGATTTGATCACTCACTTTTAGAAATGTCGTCAACAAAGTTTTCTTTACAAATAAGAACGTCTGGCGAATCTGTTAATGATGTTGTCGATTCTTCTGAATCTGAAATAGGTATAGGTGGTATAGGTCGTGGACGCTTTGTCAATAACGATTTGGAGACAGGCCTGAGGGGAAGTACATTTTTAGAACCAGACGAAGAAGTGCATGATGCAGATGGCATAGATTTGGTATAATTGGAGAGTGTCCTATAACATAATTTTCCTAAATTAATAAGGCAACAATTGTACAGTTGGAAACAAAGAATTTCATGAATGAAATAAATGAAATAAATCAGAGAATTAAATATAAATGTCAAAATCAGTAATTATATATAGTTACTTTCGTGGAATATACAGATGACCCATGAAACGATGAATAGCCATGCTTTGTGGTGTCAACAACTTTTCATATGACACATTATCTCTCCCTGAACCTGACCGTCCTTGTTCTATTAACACCAATATTTCTCGCCTTGAGCGATTATAGAGATTTTGTAGCGTATCCCATCTGTGTTTCGCATCTGATCCTATAGGAAAATCAATAAAATGTGTTCACAGTGACATGATCTTACATATAACCTGCATACACAAAAAACTGGCACTCACCACTTATATTTAAGGCTTTACCAATAGAAACCCATGCCATTTCTTTTTCTTGTACATTCTTGTAACCCGCTTTTCCTTTGGCATAAAGTCTACAATTGCCTTCAACAAGCGCAATCAGGTTCAAGTCATCTTGAAGTTTTTTATCAATATTATAAATGTCTTCCAAGACGGTTGTTGGAACTTGGTCTGAATTTTCTTCATTTATCTCCTCTTCATCTTCCTCCAAATATTCATATTGAGTATACAAATCCATATTTTCCATATTCATGTTTTAAAAGAGCAAACTCGGAACTCGTAATAATAAACATAACCTTTTTCCCTTCTTCGTACTATTTTTCCGCTAGTCTGGTCCATCGCAGTGATATATTGTGGGTAGTCGTTGGAATAGGAATTGAACCAACTCGAGCGACTACGAATACGACTGTCCTAAAGACCGGAAATAATGAAAAAGGAAACTCGGAACTCGTAATAATAAACATAAACTTTTTCCCTTCTTCGTACTATTTTTCCGCTAGTCTGGTCCGTCGCAGTGATATATTGTGGGTAATCGTTGGAAGACTTGGAATAGGTAGTCGTTGGAATTGAACCAATTTGAGCGACTACGAATACGACTGTCCTAAGACCGGAAATAAAGGTGTAACGACCTTTCTTGCGACTATGAGACTCGCATTGTAGACCCAGCATAAGGAACAACTCTTTAGTCGCAGTGTCAGTTTGCACTTTCGATTGAGTGCCAGTGTCCGCAGGAATAGCTATACTACCAAAATCAAATAATCGCGCTGCACCATCCACCTCTGGAGTAGAAGGTGTATTTAATGAAGCAGATAAAGTTTTGCAGCAAGACTCCACGTACTTTGTCATGGAATATGGCTTGATGCATCCTGGATGAAAGACTCTCCTGCACTCGCACTGAACAAAATTAGTTGCAATCGACTTTTTGCACCTGGTGCACGCAAGCGGCTCCATATATTATCAGTTGATAGTCACTATCGCTTAATATAACTAGAGAAACGCACCAGCTCAGAACAGAGAGTTTAGCTAGAAATATACACAGGCGCTTGCGCACTAGGTCTTCTCGGCAGAACCGTATGTGATTCGATCTAGCGGTATTTCATGCGTAATAGCCTGAATAGATAGTAGAGCAGAAAACGTATACAGGCGCATGCGCAGAGATCTTCCTCACATCAACAGGAACATGAGCATCATGGTGTAGAAGGAGCAGGTGGAGAAGATCCTCGCCGCTCGCCAACACAGCTAAAAAATTAGGTTAGGGCACAAGCAGACCCGTCATCAGAGTATCAAGCATAAAGGTGACAAGTACGGAAAAAACTAATTATAATTAGCAACAAGCAGCAAAAATCCTGCATATGCCTGCAACAAAAGAGCCCGAAGGCAGTTGCGCAATATATATTCAAAGTGAGGCGCTATGATAGACTTATACACAGTACATCGAGTGTACACCGATATATAATTTCCTATTCTATTCAGAAAACTCACTTTCTTCCCTATTTTCTTTAACATATAATCACAGTGATTCTCCCAACGGAGTTTACTATCGATCATTACACCCAGATGTTTCGTTATCTCGACACGCTCAATTATAGTTCCATCCAAACTTTTTACTATTATGTCTGTTTTTATTTTTTTTCTTATACTTCTATCATATATTTGGTCTTATCTGCATTCATTCTTAACATATTCACATTCATCCATTCTTCAAGTATACCGAGCACCATATTTAGTTTTATTTCTAATTCCTCACAACTTTCTCCTGTTACACTTGCGGTCGTGTCATCTGCAAATAATTTAAATATACTTCCCCCCGGACAGACTTTAACTATATCATTTATATACAAAGTAAACAATAGAGGTCCTAATACGGATCCTTGTGGCACGCCATATACTGTCTCAATTATTTTAGAACATATATCATTGTGATCGGGAATTGTTTCGCCCCGGAGGCGAGATTTGCGTTATTAGCGAGTTTGCTCGAAGGACCAGAGGGGGGTGGTAAATTTCCCCTCACGACTAACGATAAACGAGTAAAGCGAAAGCGACTCACCGTTCGGTCGGCCGTCTCCCGGAGATGTCTTCCTTCCTCGGCAGGCACGTGCAGCAAGCAAGCAGAGCAGCAGGCAGGCGGCCGCAAGCAGGCAAGGCAGCAGGCAGGTCAAGCAAGACAGCAAGCAAAACGAGGCAGCAAGCAGGGAGCAAGGCAGCAGGCAAATCGAGGCAGCAAGCAGGTAAGTAAGAAAGCAGGAGAAGTGCACCCTCCAGGGAGATTAAGAGGTTTTCCGGAGATTCGAGTCGGCGCGTAGATGTGCTACGTGCGTAGATGTCTACGTGCCGTAGATGTCCCGAGATCTCTTAGCAATGAGTGCCTTACGGTGGTGTGACGATGAGTGTCTGTGTGTGCCCGCGGTCCTGCAATGTGTCGCGGGCGAGTATAGTTGTTCCCTTTTGGGGGGAGCGGATGGCCGTCGGCGGATGGGCGATGGCAGCACCGATAAGTGAGTCGCATAATTCTACTGCTCGCGATCCGCCGACGTTTCGCGCAAAATTACAAAGAAAATGATAACTAGACAAATGACGAATTTTAACGACTATTTACAGCTATGTACAAGGCGATACGCTAAACACATTGAATCTAACTTGCTGCTTTCTATTACTTAAATATGATATTATC
>NW_020219007.1:0-6332 GCF_003070985.1 Temnothorax curvispinosus | reverse complement strand
GAACTATTTCGACATATATATTAGTCATTTATGCCTTCCAATACTCAAAATAGCTGCTATATTTTCCAAACATTTTTTTGTTAATAACTTTTTAACGAATAACGACCACCGGCTAAAAACTTTTGAAGGTCACTCAGGAGGGTGACCTTGACAACATATGTCAAGGTCAAAATAATCCAAGCTGTGTTAGTTATTCTATATAATTACCGTTTTAAATTTGAATTCTTTTCACAGATGTAAAAACCAATGGGTCTTCGGTAATGGATGGAGTTGATATAAAAACCACGAATATAATACTCCATGAGGATCTTTCGCCAAGAGATGTAGCCACTATCGAGTCAATTCAGGAGCAACAAATTCAGGATGTAACCACTGTCGAGTCAATTCAGGAGCAACAAATTCAGGATGTAGCCACTGTCGAACCAATTCAGGAGCAACAAATTCAGGATGTAGCCACTGTCGAGTCACTTCACGAGCAACAAATTCAGGATCATCCGGTGGCACATTGTGCACCTGATGTGTGTGAAGGTCGCTTTCACTTTTCACAAGTCACTTTTAACTATGGTAGGGTAGACCGGGGACAAAAGTAACATTTTGAGTTTAAGATTTTATAACAGTTAAAATATAATATTTACGTAAAAAAGACCTGTACCTTTAGATGTAGAATTTATTTGACTACAAAATTTTCTTGTGCTGAATTCAGTAATGTAACTAGGAAAAAAGTTATTATTGTTTAAAGAATATGAGGAATACTGTTACAACCGTCCCAACCCCCGGGACAATTGTAACAGCAGAGGGGAACGATTGTACCACATCATCTATAAACAAAATAATGGTTATTTAGTAGGTTTATGTAATCAATCTTACGAATTTTCTATAAAAAAATGCAACTTTAATGATAAAATAATTTGTTACATGACAATATCAGTATTTTTACATTATAACAAACAAAAACAAATAATACTGTTTTCTCAACTGAAAGATTATTTATAATCATATATATTTAAAGGGTTAGGTTAAGTTGAAGTTGTCCCCGAGCAACAGAAACAATTGTAACGCTACAACTATTTCCAGGCATTGATGTTACAATTGTCCCCTAATGATATTTTATGATTCGAAGTAAATTTTTTACATAAATATTTGGATGAAAGTCAATCGTATTATGCAAATCATCAACATAAATAATCACTAAAACATATAAAAATAAAACCTTATACCTTCGGCATAAAGAAAGAAAAATATTTCAGATTTTATGCACGTAAAAAAACTTACTTCAGGAAGGAAAAAAGTAATTTCTTCTCCTGCACACGTGCACGTTCCGCGAGGGGCGGCAATGAACTAAGGAACAAATGCCGCTCTATCTAGCGGATTTCGCCTCGCGGTCATACACACGTACCTTTTATAGTTTAAGAAATATTCACGATGTTACAACTGTACCCTGTTACTTTTGTCCCCGGTCTACCCTAAGTAAAATCGCATTTAAATAGTAACCGTAAAGCGCGTTTTTCAAAGTTTTCATTCGTCTCTGTTTGCATAGGTACTCCTGGAAAAATTACGGACTCTACCTCGATATCATGGCCGTGGACTGTCGGTGAACTAAGCACCGATATCGGCAGTTTTTTGTTCACATACGCTATAACGAAGATGGAAAACGACGATAAATTCCCGGTTATAGAAAAAAGTATACAGCTTTGCGCCAACAAAAAACTTCGCTACTTCGTGTATGGAAGTGTCGTTAAAGTACACGGATGTAAACTCCCTCAAATCTTGGAGGACATAGCGTCGCTACCGCAAGCTTTGAAAAAGTTTCAAAATATAAATGTGTGCAACGGTCTCGGCACCATCAACGTTCATCATCTGTCGGCGGATAGTGCATTTAAAGATTATGTCGATCGATGGCGTTCCAAAAATTGCACATTGATCTCAAAACGGAAGAGGTGTGACCACTGCAGAAATGTGAGAAACATAGTGCACATGAAAGAAGCGAGATCGAAAACGAAAGTATCGTTAAAGCGTGTATGTCGAGTTTCCAATCCGATAGATCAAAGGAAGTTAATCGCGCTGCGCAAAAAATGTTTCCGTGAAAGACAGCAGAAGAAAACAGCCCAGAAACGCATACAATTATTACAAGAATCCTTGCAAAATAAAGCAACCGAAATTGCTTCGATTCGTGGCGAAACGTTGGTCGACAAATGCTCAAAATTAAATGTACCAACAAGTCAACAAACTGTACTCCGAGAAATAATCGCGGCTGCAGGGAAGACAAACGACAAAAGTCGGCGCTATGGGGAGGAGTGGATTATGCTATGTCTACTGATGAACATAAGATCACCAGGTTACTACGAGTTCCTCCGTAAGAATAACGTTTTATCACTGCCCTGTCATCGAACGATCCGCAGTTATTTCTCACTTGTCGACATGAAATGCGGTTTTGACGAAGAGTTTGCGAAATTGCTCGCAAAACATTTTGAGACGAAAACTCTTTTGCAGCGACATGGTGTACTTCTCCTCGATGAAATTAACTTGAGGAAGTCAGTGGCCGTGTGTTCAAAAAACTTAACCTATGTTGGATTAACTGACTTCGGTAACGATGGGCCGCAATCGACTAACATTGAAGATCAAGCAACACATGGTCTCGTTCTTATGTTTCAGCCTCTTGCTGATTCATACACACAACCAATCGCAGTGTTTGCTTCGAAAAATCCTGTAAAGAGTGATGAGCTTGCGAAGCTAGTTATTAAAGCTATTGTGTACCTGGAAAGGACCGGAGCGAAAATTCACGGAGTCATCGCCGACGGCGCATCGACGAACGCAAAGATGTGGTCCCTATTAGATGTCTCAGGTTCGATGGAGGATACAAAAACGTGGTTCACGCATCCTGTAGATGACGACCGAAAAGTTTTCGTCTTCTCTGATGCGCCCCATGTCATCAAAAATGTTCGGAACAGGCTGTATAACAAGAAAAAATTGCGGGTAAGTTTTTAGAAGCTTATGATTGCTTTGAAAGTATTTTGAACCGTAAACAATGAAACTTAACAAATTTTTAAAAACTTACCTGAATGACGTGTTCTTGAAAACCCAATCTAAAAAAAAAAAGATAATGAAATGTTAAGAAGGCCACGCAAAAGCATAACTCATTTTTTTTTATTACCTACCGTTATGACGCCTTCATTACTTGAAGGAAGAACTTATCTGACTAACGTATCTCTGGGAAATCGACCTGAAAAAAGATTAAGAAATATTAAGGGTTACTTCGACCAAACTCCGATTAACTTAATCGTTGATTAGTCCATTGGAAATGACCAATCGCATTTGCTCATTAAGCAGATTGACAAATGCGATTGGTCATTTCCAGTAGACTAATCAACGATTAAGTTAATCGGAGTTTGGTCGAAGTGGCCCTTATAAAGAGAATCACGCGAGAGTATGACGCATTTTCTCATTGTTACTTACCCTCATAATGCCTTCGTTACTTGAAAGAAAAACTTGCTTGACTAACGTATCCCTGGAAACCCGAACTAAAAAGAAAAAAAATTTTGAGAAAGTAACGCGAGAGTGTAACTTACCTGATCGCAATGAAATTAATGTTTATGTGTTCAATTCCGCAGGTTAAATCGTCCAACAATTACATATGTTGGGATTACATCGCAGCTCTATTCAACCTTGACATCCAACATGCTGGGAATGCGAGGGCCTGTCCAAAGTTAACACAACGGCACGTTGTGTTAGACAGCACTTCGAAAATGCGCGTTCGACTTGCGACACAAGTAATTTATGTTCCACTTACGTTTTCACTTTTTTTAAATAGTTTGCCCATTTCATGAGTAATGTGTTTTGTATTTGCACTGTTACAGGTTTTTAGCAACTCTGTGGTACAAGGGTTACATTTTTATTTACGCTATAATCCGGAAGGGCCTCTGAAAGGATGTGAGGAAACGATCGGGTTCTGTAAGCGAATGAATGATATGTTCGATGCGTTGAACCGCAAAACTCCGAATGAAGGGCTTACCCCAGAGAGTAAAGACTTCAAGGTATGCATATGATGCTTCTCGAAAAGTTTACCATAAATTATTGAAAATTTATTTATCTTCGTCGACAATTGCTTTCGTACAAGCGTTATCTTCATCTTATAACTTCAGGTATTGCAAGAATCTCTTGAATGGTTAAACGAGTGGGAAACGGCATTGCAAAAAGGGGAGATAACGGCTGATGAATATTTAACAAGAGAGACTTCAAAAGCGTTGCGAATATCTCTGCGATCTACTATGGATATGTGCTGTTATCTCATCGGAAAATTTGATTTCCAATATCTATTAACAGGAAAAGTTAATCAAGATAACTTGGAGGTACTTTCCAATTTATAATGACTTTTTTAATACAATAATTACTTGCAATAAATAAATGTACATGTACGTACGATTTTTCTAGAAATTCTTTGGCACCATTCGTCAAGCCGCAGGGTGTAACGATCACCCACACAGCCCCACGTTCTTGCAGCTGTATAAAATATTGTCGGTGTATAGCATAATAAAGCCTCCAAAATTTGGAAATTGCACTGTGTCCGAACAATCGTCGCCACAGCTTCTGCTGTCATTGCATGATTTAAAAACAGCCTATGGGCAAAAGTCTGAGGCAAAAAGTGTTAAGTATTGTTGCGCCCGTGCCGAGACACCCGTTGCGCGCTGAACTTCGTCTACGTGAACTTCGCTCGAATAGCTTCAAGTCGAAGCGCGGTCCTTAACGACGGAATTATTGATTTATTGATTACACATTGACTGAGAGATTTCGCTCTGGGTTTCCGATTCGTTCGGACGTGTCCACCCGAGCTCTTTGTTAAACGAGTTCCTGTTAAACGAGTTCCTATTAAACGAGTTCCTGTTAAACGAGTTCCTATTAAACGAGTTCCTATTAAACGAGTTCCTTTCTAACATAAAGAGAGTCTTTATTCCTGGAAACGGGATTACGCGCCGCGTTCGCGAGTGAGTGTGTGAGTGAGCAGCGGACGCACGGATAAGCGTAACAGTATCAACGTGAAATTCGAGCGAAGCTAGACGAGATTCTGCAGCACGACGATTGGGAGGCAGATGACGTCATTGAGAATAATCCTGACCGCGATTATGCCCTGTCCGATTCCCTTATCCTTGACTGTATTATTTACTACGTTACAGGTTTTTTATTTTAAGATCTATTTCTTATATCGTAGGTATTTTTGTATTGTAGACTGATATTGCTTCTCGTTTTTGCCATGAATTGCTATTGCATGCTTTAGTTTTGTTCATAGATATCATCGTAGACTAGAATATTTCCTCTCGTTGCATGTCATCCGGACATGCAACATACTCCTTTACATATTTATATGGGATTCACAGGTTACCTATGTAAGCAAGTATTGAAAATTCACAAAAAATGCGTTACTTGTCAAGAAGCGATAAAATCAGACTCTTCTAGTTCATCTTCAGTGTCGCATTTGGTCGATCTAAAATCAAGAGGAGGACTGATTCACGCAAATTTGAGTTTTTTCAATTTAATTCGTCACGTAGAGGCATGTTTTGCTAAATATGCATCTCGGCGCGATGTTTTTGATTGCACGCTAGATGAAGTTATGTCTTCTTTTAAATTCACTTTTTTTTGCAAAGAGCACGCCTCAGACATTTTGTCATATTCGATAATATATTACATACGACTAAGAATGAGACAAAATGCCCACCAAGAAAATCTCAAAGTTGCAAAGAAATTTGTTGTAAAAAAAAATTGTCTAAATTGACGAATCAATAAAATTTTTTTATGATTTTCAATGTTATGTTTCACCCTCTTCCCCTTTCTGAATAAAAATCGTACATGCTTATCAGCGTCGTTTCAATTAACGAAATTTTAGATGTCTTTCAATATTTATAATGATGAAATTATTCATATATGCAATGTATAATAGGCATATTAATTTTCATTTTATTTCTTATTCTCTATTTTTCCGGAAATATCCATACATATACATATATATCATACACACGGTCTTATAATATATCATATATACACATATATATATGCGTGTTATGGTCCTGGTTCGCATAGCGCAAGCGCCCTGAGCATGAAATCTTAACCTATATATATATATGGGCAGATCCATTACTTTTCGACCAAAGGTTGCGGGGGTGGGTCACCGATTTTGATGCCGATTTTTTCCTCGAAAGTACACTAGAAAAGGAGATGATCCTGAAAATTTGAGCCCGATTCGATCAAATCCGGCCGCTGGAGAACTTTTTTAATTTTGAAAAAAGTCGATTTTTTAGTCATTTTCAAAAATTTATATCTCAGCTTCTATATAACTTAGAGAC
>NW_020219006.1:0-2284 GCF_003070985.1 Temnothorax curvispinosus | reverse complement strand
ACACACACACACACACACACACACACACACACACACACACACACACAAATTAACATACTTATATTATTTTGCCTCTGCGGCGAGACAAAATCCAATATTACTGGCGCGAGGAAAAGTATATCAAATTCGAAAGAGAGAAAGAGAGAAACAACGGTAAATATAACAGTTTATTTCACCGTGTCCAGATATTCGTATAGATATCTGGAAATGGCCATGTGCGTAATATATCATAAATGTGCAACGAATGTGAATCATTAATTGACTTAGGAATATCAGTATCTCCGATGATTTAGCGACAATTCACCGTCCACCGATACAGTATTGTAATACAATACTAAACCATTGGTATTTTCATTCCCACGAGATTGATTGGCCCGTTAATAGGAGATATTGAGCAGATGTTCAAAGTGTGTAAATGCCAAAAAATATTTATCTTGCAAAATGCGATTTCCATAAGTTTATTATGACACATAATAAATGTGATCGATACAACGGTTGATTTTAATCCTACCGGGTACAGGCATTAAAACACATATCATTTATATTCGTAATTAACAATAACAGCGTAAGCAGGAACGGCCGAACGGTGATATGATAGTTTCCGATACAATCAAGATAATTTATTGCGTACTCAAGAGTACGTTTTCAAGCACGGGTTTTAGAGGCTGTCATATACTGAGAAGTGTTGTAATGTTATCGTCGTAATTATTCCACCCCAGTAACGCCGGGTGGACGAACAACGCGTTGAACGCCAATAGTGCGTTACAAAAAACTATTATATTACCAGCCATACCATATATAGATATTTTGACTTCTTATATGCGAGGTCAAAATTTCGGTCAATTAATAATAAACGTCGTTCATTGTTCATTTCACCGGAACAGATTGCTCTCGATTTGTTCCTTTCCGGAATCTACATATCACATGCTTAAAATCTTTTTCAACACAATATTGTACTTTTTATCGGAATATTCCCGAGATTCGTGGATGCCTTTAATCAAAACAAATAATTAATCTTGTACTCGTACAAGTACTGGTTTATTAAAGGACGTGTATCGCATGACTTCTTATGACTTGTGTAAAAAAATTGAACGGGAGTATATAATTCTCTTATAAAGTTTTTAAAATAATGTGCTTTAACTTTGTTATTCTGTTCTTATTCACTTAATTTGAATAGAAATCAAAATTCTTTTTAACGCCAATTATGTTATCTCCTTAAAGTACATGTATGTTTCATGAAAAGTTTTTGATTCTTTTACTGGTTTTTTCCCTTAACACTACAACTATTGTTAATTCTCTTAACGTTGATGCGGATAGAGTGGTCGGGTGCACATAAAATAACCAGGAACATGTATAAGACGACGCTTTATTCCAAATACTTTTGCTCGCACGTTTTGCTTCCGCTCTCAAACGCCGATCGTAACGAACTCTACTACTACTTTTTGGGAATCGCGAACGGACACGAACGCTCTCTCCTCACTTCTGGCGGGCGCGAACGCTAACTACGCCCTCTTTTGCAACTCACTCGAATGCTACCGCGGATCGGTAACTCCGAGCGTACCAACGGCAGTACGATACCTCTTTATTTTTCACAACTATAATTATTTTTTTCTAATTTAGTACTAAGAATAAAGTACAGTGGTTAATATCGTGCGTAGTTCAATTTGTTAAATAAAGAGTTGCGTTTAAGTTTCTATGCTAAAACGTGCATTAATGAAAAAATACGGATGTTGTTGTGATATTTAAAACAGATTGTTATCTATTTTCCTTTCTAAACTCATTCACGTTTCTCAGTGAACGTTTCGCTTTGATGTCGCTATTAATTATTTTCTCAATTGCTAAATGTCCGCCGACATCTCTAAATGGCACAAAATTCTTCTCGTATGTATATGTTCTCCATCGCGCGTTTTATCATCTACACATTACAGAATCCGAATATCTGAATATTTCTGCCGTCTACTTGCTGATTCTACGATCAAGCTACACGCTTTCTTGCTTTCGCCCTCTTTTCGTTCTTTGCCTCTTTTTTTTAATTATAACGCAAATCTTACGACCAAAGCGGAATACGTACTACTTACTTGTACGACATATATAAGTATGTATCAAAATATGTGTATATATATATATGTATATGTATAGATAGTAGGAGAGCCGGCTGCACAAAACCCTCCCTCATCGAACATCCGGCTGAATTTTATTCGAATAGATAGCTTTTTTCAAAAATTATTTTGCGGCCTTAAGAGGGTTCAGCCCTCAAGCGTGTCAGGCTCAATCACTCGACGAA
>NW_020219005.1:0-1637 GCF_003070985.1 Temnothorax curvispinosus | reverse complement strand
ACTGTGACATATAATGTAAAAGATAGGGTATTCTGTGACACGTAGAACAGATCTAATTGAAAACTGAAAACAAAGCCTTACAGCGACTCGATTACATGTGATCTGTAACTAAAGGGTGAAAAAAAGAGAAAATAAGCGTAGTTCTGTAAGCGTGGCACAGAGAACTCCATCAACCTGCGTCACATTGGACCCCACTGAACATCGATATAACCTCACTTTAGTAGAGATCAACGAATATTGCCTCATAGCGACTCGATTACATGTGATCTGTAACTGAAGGGTGAAAAAAAGAGAAAATAAAAGTATGGAGATGATTATCGTTGGAAATTATTTCATTTTATAGGAAAAAGTGTAGTTCTGTAAGAGTGGCACAGAGGACCACATTAACCTGCGTCACATTGGACCCCACTGAACATTGGTATTATTTATCGTAAATATTTCAGATACAAAACAATTAAACGTCTTTATGCGCACTTTGGTATTGAACCTAGATCCCGACGAACGTCTTATGAATTTTTTTTTAACTGTAGAATCCTTAGAAATCCATACATATCAAAAAGTTATGACAAGTAAAAATTTACTTTGCAAGGCTCCAATTACAGATCTGCCTTTAACTAAGGTATATATGCTTATTTCGGCATAATTTTTTTATAGAAGTTATATGTTTTGAAAACGAAAGTTTTCATACCCACCGTCACTATTTTGCAGAACGTTAATACAGAAAACTCGCACTGTCACATTGGACCCCGTGACTCAAGGGAGCCCACTCTCCCCTAATTTAAGGCGATAGTACGCGGGAGTTCTCGGTTGTAAAGTATAACGCGTATGCCGATCGTACAGAGTGTGATACGTGTGTTCGCCACGGCTATACCCGAGAGACTGCCTCGAGCGGTCGCTCTCGCTTGAGCCCCACTTATGCCGGATCGCTCCCACTTCTCGAACTTTCTCGATTGTCCATTGTTCGCGGCCGGCACATCTGGCGCGATCATGCGAAAACACGATGATTTTCACTACCCTCTCGCATGTCCTTTTGCGCATCTCTCACTTATGCCCGTTCTAGAAGGTTCCCGTGGAAATTTCCACGCGCAACGCAGTGCGAGAACCTTCCTTCCTTGGCACCGCTGCACCAGGTTTCCACTCGCGGAAATTTCTCGACGCGGACGACGTCCACCCTTGCGCACCTTCTCGGAGCTGCCCCTGATGGTGAATTTGGATGTTCTTCCTGTAGACGACGTCCGGGTGACGTCGGTGTCGTCGGCCGTTGACGCCGACCCTTTGGCTGAGTTTCTCGGGAGCTGGTATTACCCCTCCGGGCCACTGTTCCTGGAGATGATGCGTTTCCCGGGGATCTCGTCGGAGCACGACGTCGATTCCCTAGGCGGGTGTTCCAGGACCTCTCGTGACGGATTCCGTCGTTTGTTCCCGGGGAAGATGCGTTTCCCGAGGAACTTGTCTGACCTTGACGCCGACCCCCTGGGAGGGTGTCCCAGGTCCTGGTGAGACGATCGCATAGCTGAGTTCCTGGCGAAAATGCGTTTCGCCGGGATTTTGCCGGACATTGGCGCCGACCCCCTGGAGAGGTTCCTCCGGTCCTGGCGAGTCCGTCGGATTTCTCTCTCCCTGGAGAAGATGCGTTT
>NW_020219004.1:0-9345 GCF_003070985.1 Temnothorax curvispinosus | reverse complement strand
ATTTTTCGTTACCGATCTTTTGGAAGCCGGTATCGAAATTTTTTCAATCTTTTGGGAATTAATTGACCGAATTTGAAAGAATTGTATATGAAGTAGGGGTAGAATTTTACGGCAAGCGCCATAATGTGTACAGTTTTTGTTACCGATCTTTTTGGAAACCGGTTTTTTTAATTCTTTCAATTTTTCGGGAAATAATTGATTAAATATGTCAAAGAATTATACATGAAGTAGGGGTAGAATTTCTCGGGGAGTGCTATAAAGTGTACTATATTTTATTACCGATTTTTTTAAAAACCGGTTCCGAATGACCGAATTTCAAAGAATTGTACATAAAGTAGGGGTTGAATTTCCCGGGGAGTGCTATCAAGTATATAATTTTTTGTTACCGATCTTTTTGGAAAGCGGTATCAGAAGTTTGACGAATTTTTCGGGAAATAATTAATCGAATTTTAAAGAATAGTATTTAGAGAGAGAGAGAGAGAGAGAGGGGGAGAGAGAGAGAGGGGAGAGAGAGAGTAAGAGAGAGAGAGGGGGAAGAGGGGGGAAGAGAGAGAGATATATATACAGAGGGAGAAAGAGAGAGATAGATAGATAGATAGATGATCTTTATTAAGCCCAAGCATAAGCTATAGGGCAAATTCATAACATAGCCATAATACATATAACGTAGTGTAAGCATAAAGACTCTGAGCAAGAGTATAAGCAATAGCTAAACATAAAAGGCGGAAGATTATGTGAGTTCAAAACTAAAGGAGACAAGCATGTTCATGATCAATTGTTTGAACTCATCTCATCAACACTTATTTGACGCATGTATTACAATATGACGATAATGTATATAAAATACTTAACAATACGTAACAATATGTACAGAATACTTCATACTACATTATGCTCTCTCGATCAAGTTTATATCAGTACGCAACTAATCCAATCAACGCTTATTTGACGCATGTATTATAATATAACGTTAGTATATAGAAAATAATTGACAATATGTACAGAATACTTAATACTACATAATGCTCTCGATCAAAATTACATCAGTACACAACACAATAAGCCATTCAACTCTACCCCGACTCATATTCAGACGCCAGTAAAAAAGACCGTAGAAGGCTCTTGAAGGATCCCAGAGAAGATGCCGATGTAATGCAAGACGGTAGAGATTGCCAGAAATATATGGACGAAATGTGAAAGGAATTCCTATATGTGACAGTTCTATAAGCAGACAGATTAAATGTTTGAGATGAGGTGGCATGTCGTTCAGATCTCCGTAGCGCTGGATCCAGCTGGGTAAAGAGATCACTTAAATATGATGGAGAACGCATGTGAATAGTTCGATACATCAGGCATCCAAGGAAATAAAGCCTTCTGTTCTCAACACTAAGCCAGCTCAGTCTCCGCCTATACGGTGTAATATGTTCGTCACGCCTGAGATTGAAGATGAACCGTATGCTACAGTTTACCAGCCTCTGAAGTTTAGTGTTGAGTTCACCAGTTAGACCATGATATACTAAACAGCAGTAATCTATATGAGGCAAGACCAAGGTGACAACAAGTTTTACTCTTAATGCAGTAGAAAGACTGTTTTTGTTGAACTTAATTTTATGTAACGCATTATGAGCTTTACGTGAAACTAGTGAAATTTGTTTCCTCCACGACAGATTAGGTGAAAAGATCACCCCCAAGTTCCTCACCTCGGTCACAAAAGGCAGGGGCACAGCATTAACAATAACCGGCGGCAGAGTATCGAGGCTGATGTTGCTGACATGCGCATTACTCCCAAATATCATGACATTAGATTTAGACGGATTAAGTTTGAGACCGTTTTCGCAAGCGTAATCGAAGATAGCATTAGCATCTTTGGTAACTAGCTCAATACCCTGACGAATGTTAGCCGGAGGACATCTGTAGTAAATCTGAATATCGTCCGCAAATATCATATGTTCCGAGTAGTGTAAGACACAACCTATGTCATTCACGTAAAGGGAGAACAAATGTGGACCCAACACGGAACCCTGAGGTACACCACCCCACGTAAACCGCCAGTCGGAAAATTTACCAGTTTCATCAACAACTGCCTGAGATCTTCCAGTCAGATACGAGAAGAGCCATGCCAGAACTGCATCAGAAAAACCCAACGCTTTCAACTTTATGAGAAGTTGAAGGTGCGGGACCATGTCAAAGGCCTTGCTAAAGTCAAATAATACCATGATTGTGATCAACCCCTCATCTATACCTTTCTTAATGTCATTACAGACTCGCAAGAGAGCAGCCTGGGTGTTATAACCAGGTCGGTATGCTGATTGTCTGGGATTTAAGAGATTATGATCATTAAGATAGCGTACAATCTGCAAGGCAACGATCTTTTCGAGGATCTTCGACAGCTCAGGCAGATTAGCTATAGGTCTCGTATCGGACGGAGACAATGGAATACGGACCTTAGAAAGAGGGCGGATCAACGCACGCTTCCATTGAGACGGAAACACGGAGGTCTCAAGTGATCTATTAAATAACTCCACAAGCCATGGGCCCATAACAGACCAAGCAATCCGCAGAACAAACATTGGAATACCATCCGAGCCCGATGCATAGGAGTGAAGGGGTCCATCCGCAAGGAGTTTAAGGACATCATTAGGCGTTACCGTGGAAAAGTCAAACTCCGGACGATGGGGCGGTCTGACAACCTGGGCAGTGGCTAAGACAAAATCTGCATAAGTACACGGAGATTGAGCGTCATATACAGAAGCGAAATACGCGTTCAGCTGATCAGACGTAAAAACTTGCAAAGGAGAAACTAAAGTCGATTTGACCAATCCAAGACGCGCTAACTCCCTCCATAACTTGCTTGAATCAGTGATCTTTATTAAGGAGTTGAACTGAAACTCACTTTTCGCGCGCTTAATATCCGCATTTAACCGATTACGAAAAAGCCTATAGGTGGCGTAGGCTAGTATACTATTGGATCGCCTCGCATGCTTATACAGTCTATTTCGTTCACGTAGCCGGGTCTTAAGATCTTCAGTGAGCCATCGCACAGGGGGCCTTCTGATCACAATCTTTCGTATCGGAGCATGCACATCCAGTGCTTCGATCAAGGTCTGCGACACTGCCGCACAGAGATCATCAACTCCAGGCACTGTCTGGTCACCAGCAATGGCCCGAGTGCGCATCTGGAACGTGGAGCTACCTTCAATCGAACGAAGATCATCCCGAAACTGGTCATCATCAATGCTCCTATAGCTACGTCTTGAGACGGTGCGCTCAAAATCCATGCCCGTCCTCAGTGAAAGCGTCAGTTCGATAAGATCATGATCAGCTATAAACGGGCATCCAGATTTGACAAAAGCCTGAACTTTATCGCTGTCATCCACCGCCAAGACGTCAAGCCACGAGTCAGAAGTAGCCGTGTGATGTGTAGCACCCGAGGGTACAATACTCATTGACATGCTTGACATCAGTTCACGCAGGTATCCTGCTTCATAATTATTAGAAAGAAGGTTACAATTTAAATCGCCGCCTATAATAACATTTTTGTATAAGTGCATAACTCCCGTGATAGCCTCCTCAAAGTCGTGTAAAAGTAGAAAAACAGAGGGAGAGAGAGAGAGGGAGGGAGAGAGACAGAGAGAGAGAGAGAGAGAGAGAGAGAGAGAGAAAGAGAGAGAGAGAGAGAGAGAGAGAGAGAGAGAGAGAGAGAGAGAAAGAGAAACTATTTGCGTGTCTGATTAAGTGATTACATATGTCCTCCGGGGCGAAGCCCGGGTAACCAGCTAGTTTTATTATAAAACTCACAACTAAAACATCAGGGTACGGAGCAGTAAGGAAATATGCGATAATAATTATTCATATTAATTTAATGAAGCACTAAAAAAGTATAAAATAAAAAATTTTTTTAAAAATAGAACCGACTTAAAAAAAAACTAAAAAGTATTTAAAAAATAAAAAAACTTATCTATGCACTTTATGAAAAATTGTTAATTAAATAATTTTGATTTTATACACTAAATGTATAACAATCGTACATTATTTATGTCAAGTTTCAAGTCATTTCATTGAAAAATGTAGAAGTTATAAGCAAATGACCGAAAAATGAGGCGTTCGCCCCACTGTGCGCCGGTGGAGAAAATGTGTTTTTATCTGACGCCCACTCCGGGCGCAGATTAGTAGTGCTTTGAAGCCCATCGCATGATTCTGGTCTCAACTTTTTAGGGTTGAGACCATCGACGTTGGGGTTGCTGGGACTATACTCCCCCCGCGCCAGCCCCTGGGGGTCCAAAGTCCCCTGAGACAGTAGGTTTGTATCCTTATCCGGTGTGCTATCCATAGGTGTGGTTTATTTATTTCAGGGGTAGCCATCCTCCTAGGACGACAGAGAGTTCGGGTGCACCCCGCCCAAGGTGCACCCTAGAACAGCTCACGATATACACCTTGTCCAAGGGCGCATTTCCTGACCGGGTGTTGAGTTAAGCCCCTTGCACAATGCCAGGCAACAGGCAATAGGAACAGGGAATAGAAATCAGAAATCATGTATAAATGCAGAATAAACAGTGACACAGGCAATAGACACAGAGTTTCCGTCACGTTGGAAAATCTGTGCCTATTGCCTATTGCCAACCAATCATAGCATTTGAATTTTTTAGGTTGTAATTAACGATTTTTTGGTTATTTCCTGTTCCTATTGCCTGTTGCCTGGCATTGTGCAAGGGGCTTTAGGTTACCTCAAATATCCTGCGCAATGTGAACGAGAAAAGCGCAAGGACAGATCAATGAGATTACTCATATAGAATGAGCCCGTATGCAATACAGGAATAAGGATTTCCTTAACTAGTTCAAATAATCAAATAATCAAGTAATCAAATAATCAAACAATCATAATCAAATTGCCTGGCATTTGTAATAATGTGGTTTTTTTTTCAAATCTGTTTTAGTTATGTTTTGTTTTGTTTTATTGTTTGTTCTGCTTATTGTGTATATATTGGTTTGTTCATTTATCTGATTTATTACTTATTGTTTTGTTCTTTTTTGTAAATGTCAGGCAATGTACAATATATATGGTAATTTGTGACAGCAAATAATTACATAATTATATAATTAGACAGTTTGATCATCCACAAAGCTCCCAAGGAGCGCAAAAACAATTCCACGAATATATCTCCATAATAGTACATGACTGCTGATTAAGTCATTTAGTTCATCTGTACGTACAAATTAGCCTTAAGGCTGAAAATTTCTATATCTGGGAGGGTTGCCCATCTCAGCTTTCGTAGTCGCAGATATCGCTCGCGCGCATCATAATATAGCCTGTTCTTATTGACAGGTGAATAATAAGTGAATGTTTATTAATTATTCGGCCACTTAAGGTGATCCTAAAGTCGTGATTCTAGCCGGTTTTTTTCGGTTTTTTTCTTAGCACTAATCTTTTAATTGGCTTTATAGAAATGCAAAATTCTTGTCTAGAATTAAAGTACGCATCAAAATCTAGGTCATGGTGATCAAATTTATATCGAAAACAAAAAAAATTAATATTTTTTTTTATACGTGACGACCACCACATATAAATTCGACCACCATGACCTAGATTTTGATGCGTACTTTAATTCTAGACAAGAATTTTGCATTTCTATAAAGCCAATTAAAAGATTAGTGCTAAGAAAAAAACCGAAAAAAACCGGCTAGGATCACGGCTTTAGGATCACCTTAAACAAATGCAAGCAGTGTAATAATATAGTATACTATAGTATAATATAGTATACTATAGTATAATATAGTATACATACATATAACATTAAACCGGAGAGATTCTTGTACAAGTATTCAACAATAAACTGAATAAATATGTATATGTATCAATTGTTGTAATATAAACTGTAATATCAACTCAACAAATTGTACAGTTGTTAAAGTCATGAGCACGGTAAGCAGATACCCTAAATGTGTAAATCGAATCTCACCGTTCGTACACAAAAAACACGAGCAACAATACAAACATTGAATCTAGACAATATTCACTGCAAAATTAACTTGATCAAATATATTGATGACGGAGGGGGGGGGTCACGTCTCCAAAAATTATGCACATAATGCATGAAATATACAAATTTATAATCAGTGTCCTTCATTGCAGTAGATATTGTCAGAAGACAAATATGACGCACAAAAAAAGCGAAAAAACACATGAAGCAGAAACACATCAAGTTACAGCGGCCGTATATAGGTAATAGTATCGCATTAAGATATCCTATTTAAAAGCATTTATGCCGGATAGTCATGATATAATTAATTATAACTTGTTTCGCGAAATCGTGATAACAAGTCACACTGCGAAAACATATTTCAACGCGGCATCCCAGGGTATGCACGCACGCACACAATCCGTGAGATCCACGAGCGCACCGGGAGATTCGCACAGCGAGAAACGGCGCACGAATATATCTATCGAGACTATATATGATTTGACACACTAGATCATCGTGACGTTGCTCGTTTGATCGCCATTACACGTACGCACGGAAAAGCTACACGAGGGCCGGCCATTGTTGAAAAAATTAATACGAGCCAATATAGCTATGCTTATATGTTCACAATCGGTCATTAAACTGCGATTTCTAATAATTAACGGTTTTGAGACTCCATTATTACGTGGAGTCGAGACATCGCCGACCTGTTAACCCTTCGCCTGTAAACTATAATTTGACTGGCATCGTCCGTAATCTGAGTCGTAAATGTCCTGTCATTATTTTGACCTGGTAAATAGTGTTCAAAAAATCTGAAAAAATTCTGTAATACTTGTATACTATCCTATTTTATAATCCCAAAGTTTATTTAGCGATTTGTTATAAAATAAATTGTTTATAAATAATTCTTTATGCAAAAAATTAATAAAAATCCATTTTTATTAAAAAAAATCATATCTCATTAAATTTTAAATCAAAATGAAAAATTTCAACAAGATTTTATAGTTAAATATGTGTACTTTCAAGAAAAAATTCTGTATATGGGTCATTTTCAAAAAGTGTAATTATTCTGAGGATTGAAAATGGCGTTTTTCGGGTTAAAAAAAAATAAGACAGCGTAATTTTTACATTATTTTATTAAAAAATCATATAAAATTGTTCAAGAACATTAAGAGTGATTTATTCTGTCCAAGAATTAGCACATGACAAACATAAATTTGTGCTTGTATCGAAATCGGAGTCTCCGCAGGCTTCTTCAGGCCCAGACGAGAAGCCTTCACTGGCGCACAGTACAATTGCGCACGTTGCAATTGCACACAGTACTATTGGACACATAAAGTCGCGCACCGTACAATCGCGCACCGTTTAATCGCGCACCGTATGTACAATTGCGCACCGTACAATCGCGCACCGTACAATCGCGCACTTTATGTTGTAAAGCCTAAGTTGTAAAGCGCGTCATGAACGCATGTGGCACCTTGTTTTGCGTGGACACACACACATACACACACACAGACGAGGCAGTGCGAGGGGGGGGCCAAAGGTTGAAAACGTGGAACTCGTTTTACAACATAAAGTGCGCGATTGTACGGTGCGCAATTGTACGGTGCGCAATTGTACGGTGCGCGATTGTACGGTGCGCGATTGTACGGTGCGCAATTGTACATACGGTGCGCGATTGAACGGTGCGCGATTGTACGATGCGCGATTGTACGGTGCGCAATTGTACGGTGCGCGATTGTACGGTGCGCGATTGTACGATGCGCGATTGTACGGTGCGCAATTGTACGGTGCGCAATTGTACATACAGTGCGCGATTGTACGGTGCGCGATTGTACGGTGCGCAATTGTACATACGGTGCGCGATTGAACGGTGCGCGATTGTACGGTGCGCGATTGTACGTACGGTGCGCGATTGTACGTACGGTGCGCGATTGTACGGTGCGCAATTGTACGGTGCGCGATTGTACGGTGCGCGATTGTGCGGTGCGCGATTGTACGGTGCGCAAAAACCGTGTCCAATGCAACATACGTTTATTTATTTAAATAAGTTAATAATATGTGTTGTGTCCAAAAGCAACGGTGTCCAATTGTACTGTGCGCCAATGAAATGTGTTCAAACGAACTGTGCGCGATTGTACGGTGCGCGACTTTATGTGTCCAATAGTACTGTGTGCAATTGCAATGTACGTGCGCAATTGTACTGTGCGCCACTGAACCTCTCCCGACGAGGAGTACGATCCGGCCAACCCCGGGATCGGGCAAGGGTGGGCCACCCATTACCGGGGCGAGCCCGAGACGGCACTGCCACCGCCACCACCGGCCAAACCAATTCCGCCAAAAACCGTGCCGAGGATTGACACGATCGTCCAGCGATCCGATGCGACGAATCAGGCGAAGCAGGCCTGGCTTCTGGCACCGCCGCCGCCACCGCCACGACGCCCACGATCACTGGCCGAGGCCCCCCGACGACCGCGGCCAACGCTCCAACCCGCGAGGGTGATGGGGCCGATACCAGCACCTCCGATCCCGGTCCAGGTCGAGCCCAGGGTGATCGTGGAGGTCCCCCATTTTTTGTGCCATGTCTCCAGGCAATACAAGCACACGATCGGGAACCGGCGCTGGCACCCTACGGTTCAACGGAGACGGCTCCGTCCGTTGGATAAAAGACAAATCCCGGAAACCGCCAGCATAAGAGACCACCCGACCGACCGGCACCTCCAACCAGCCGGCCACTGTGCCTCTCGATTCAGGCACATCTAAGGGGAGGGGTGGTGTAACGATGCGCCCCTTACGCCAAGGCATCGTCCCCGGTCACCACCCGCCGGATGCCGCCCGACCGATTCTCCGTCGGGCGAGGACAGGGCGCGGTGCGCCCACAACTTTTAATCTTCCGAAACGGTGCGTGTGCGCGGGAAATCCGCCGCACCGGTGCCTTCCCGCACGACGCCGCACAGTGGGGCGAACGCCTCATTTTTCGGTCATTTGCTTATAACTTCTACATTTTTCAATGAAATGACTTGAAACTTGACATAAATAATGTACGATTATTATACATTTAGTGTATAAAATCAAAATTATTTAATTAACAATTTTTCATAAAGTGCATAGATAATTTTTTTTATTTTTTAAATACTTCTTAGTTTTTTTTTAAGTCGGTTCTATTTTTAAAAAAATTTTTTATTTTATACTTTTTTAGTGCTTCATTAAATTAATATGAATAATTATTATCGCATATTTCCTTATTGCTCCGTACCCCGATGTTTTAGTTGTGAGTTTTATAATAAAAAAGGAACTGTTTTTCTTGCTTTTCACATCTATTCTTTTACTTAATTATAACCTACATCATTATCGCTGAAATATAATAAACATTTTGCATCTTCAG
>NW_020219003.1:0-2716 GCF_003070985.1 Temnothorax curvispinosus | reverse complement strand
GTTCCCATTAGTACAATTCAAATGCCTAAATAATTGTTCACTGATAATGCCCTTGCTAAACCAAGACTTTGCCAAATTATTAATTTGAAAAATAAAATGTGTATAAATATTTGTAGAACATGTATATTAAGAAAAGATATAATCATATATGATTATATCTAATACAATAAATATTTTATATATACATATATATGTATATATATATATATATATATAAAATATTTATTATGTTAGATATAATCACATATGATTATATATGAAATCGACATTAGATATAATTAAATATAAAAAATGGCCCGATATAACTGTATATAATTGTATATAATTACATATAACTACATACAATTATATATAACCATATATAGTTATATAATTATATGTGGTTATATATAATTATATACAATTATATACAATTATATCGGGCCATTTTTTATATCTAATTATATCTAATGTCGATTTTATATAATCATATGTGATTATATCTGATCATTTTTTCCCGGGTTATTATACATAAATAAATGTGAAATTATTGCAAGCAGGAATCCGTTAAAAAATTGTTTATATGTAACTTTATACAATATTATTTACAATTACGTAAAAAAAACTTACCGGTTTTTGCTTTCAAAGCACTGTTCGGTAAGAGTTGCAATGTAAATTTTTCTCCAGTTATAACATCCTGAAGATTTACTTCCACGGAATTGTCGGGATACTCGGGATTATCTATTATAAATGTGTGTATTACTGGCACCTTCTTCTTCTTTATTTTTCTTTGACCGATAGTTTGGTGGTTAGGTTGTAACCGAACGCTATGTTATCGGGCTACGGGGGACGCTAATATGTCCTAAAAGTCATCGGTCGCCACTCGGTTTGTCCGATTCGAAGAAGGCAAGAAAGACACTCATCCAAAAATCTTTGAAAAAGCTTTCAATCACAGTGGACATTGTTAAGCAGGGAGCTGGAACAACAAACACGGGGAATGTTGCTCGCTCTTTCTTTGCACAAGCTGAATCTGTTGCTGCAGCTACTGGACTAAGTGAAGTTTTAATTAAAAGACTACACAATATTCTACAAGTGCTTACATGTGGTAACATGGTAGATTGCAGAAAATTTGAAAATTATTGTTCGAGGACTGCTGAGCTGTGTGTTGAACTTTACCCATGGTACTAGCTACCCCCATCCGTTCACAAGGTTCTACTTCACGGGAGCAAGATTATCGAATCACTTAAGTTGCCGATTGGTTGGTTGTCAGAGGAACCACAAGAGGCAAACAATAAAATTTTTAGGAAAGCTCGAGCAGATAACAGTCGAATGTGTGAACGGAAACTTACCAATGAAGACATTATGCATCAAATGTTACTCTCATCCGATCCACTCATTAGTTCTCTAAGAATAAAAGAGGACAGAATAAAGAAAGCGCTGTCAAGAGAAGCTGAGGAGCTGCTTTTAAAGAACGATTAAATCAGAAGAAGAATATGAAAACGCGCTTATACTGTTGAAAACAGAGGTCCTGTGTGTTAAAAAAAAAGTCCTTGTTAAAATTTTTGTGTAAAATAATCAACACATACGTGTGTAGATTTAACATATGCCTACTATGTTAATTGAATTTTACAAATTCAAAATGTAAAATAATTAAAATAACTTAAAAAATATGTTAAAGTAACACAATTTGAACGTATTTATTAAATGTGTTAAAATTTATAGAAAAAGAATATTGATTTTACTCTATAAAAGAAGTAGGAATAAAAATTTACAGAAAGAGTGTTGATTTTATCTTACAATCTCACAAAAATTTGAGTGGACCGTTTTGGACATGTGATTTATGTTATATTTAACACAAATTTTCCAACAGTGTACCTACCGAGAAAACTTAAAATACACAGCTACTTACATATAAATTTACATACACTGTCACACACATACCTATACATACGCATACGCGCAACACACACTCACGCTAAAAAAAATTTAAAAAATTAAAAATTAAAAAAAATTATAAATATAAAAATAAAAAAATATTTCGAAAACAAAAAAATAAACATAAATCTAAAATCGGCCCTTTTAGGGTTAAATGATGTGCAAAGACTGATCGAGCAACCTCCACGTGGTGCATATTGGGTAATGCTAATGCCGACAACAAAATATAACCTTTGTTACGTTTTTAAGGGTTAAAAGTTTAAGGTTTAAAGGTTTAGGGTATAAAAGTTGAGGTTTTAAGGGTTTAGGCATTTCGACGTTAAGTGTCTCCAATTTTGAAGGGGACTCGATGAATTCTTGTGAGGTTAGATCGCATCATTTTGCATTTGTAGCAGTGACACATTATAGTGGATGATTCCCCGAGTATTTAAACAAAAAATTTATTAAAATCAATGAAGATTTGAATTGTCAGCAGATTTTTGTCCAAAAAGAGGCACTTTCCGCCCACTGTGCATCGGTGTCAAAATGTTCTCTGACCGTTTGTACGATTTCTTCATCGGTCATCGGTGGCAATAGAGTTTTCGCCTGTCTCGCCACGCTCAACGCGTATTCCGCCATCGACATTTGTTTTTTGACTCGCCCGATATTTGCCGAAATACACGCGTTGCCTAAATCGCATTTGCGCCTGACATCCCCAATAGGTTTGCGCAAATTTACGTTTGATCTCCACAATATCGTCCGCCATTTGTAATTCAAACCACAAACTAGCCGCCCCGCGCATACAACGTCCGAAATAATGCAA
>NW_020219002.1:0-2905 GCF_003070985.1 Temnothorax curvispinosus | reverse complement strand
CTACAACAGTAATTAAAGAAATTATTAAATAATTTGTACAAAAACATTTTTATATTAAAAAATAAAAAATAAAAATATAAACAAAACATACAAAAATATATATTATTTATATACTTAAAAAATATTATAATCTATGTAAAAAAAACATCCACTTTTTATAATACTATACTTACGTTGAAATATCTTAATGTAATCGGAAAGATTCCACTCTGTTAATTTATTTTCAACAAACGTATCTATTTCTGAACTATTATCCATAAATGTTTGAGACAAATCAGTGTTACTGGAAACTGTAGATAAAGATTCAGTATTAGTGCTACTACTGCCAGCCATCTTTTTAAATTCGTGATAAAGCACAATTAAAATTGCTAGAAATAAACGAGCATATAAATGGTTTATTATGTATAAAGATATTTTTAAAAATAAGATAAAATAAAAAATAAATAAATAAAAACGTAAAAAGATTTTATGTAATAAAAAACTGTAAAATAACATTAAAATTATTTTAATACATAATTGCCTATGTAAGTAATAATGTAATTTTAAAGCTTTTGTTTCAAAAAGATTATAAGTAAGTAAAAAACTTTTAAGTATTTTTGCTTCATAATTAGATAAATATATAAATATACTTATATATATTTAAATATATATTTAAATATATATATATATATATATTGTCACGACTTTTTTACTCCCGGAGCGGTCCGGGGCGTGTGTCGGATCAAAAGGGGAAAAAAGGAGAGAAAGGTGATAGGCCTCTCCGGTGATTCTCCTGCACCTCCGACACTCCACGAAACGAGCTTAAGGTTAGGCGCCAGACGCGTAAATTTGCGTCCGCGAAATCGCTAAGAACCAAAAGAGAGAGACGCAAAACGAAATACGTCGGGGTGCGAGGGAATCGCTAGCTCAGCCATTAGGCTATTAAGCGGGGCGGGATTAAGGAAGGGCAGTGCGATATCCGGCGGGGTGACACGTAAATCATAACTTCAATCCGCTAACAAAGAAAAAGTCATTTATTGTGTAATCAATTTAAAAAAATAATAAAGGCCAATTTGGCTTCCATTAATAACGCAAGTAGATGGTTGATAACGTGGGCGTCAATTTTTGAACAACACGGAAAGAATAACGCGGACGCCAGAAAAACACGAAGAATTACGCTAAATTAATAAACGCGCGGAAGGCGCCGGTATTACGTAAGATAATACTAAAAGAAACTAAATTCACGAAGGCTTCGAAGTAATAAGGCCGGCGACATCGGCAAAACATAATCGGAGTAACGTGAAATAATAACGTGAATTGTCACGAAATGATGGCGCGTCACACTCGGAGCGCGTGAACGCAAGGTCCCAAACCGGGCAGAGATTTTGTCGCTAAATAATCTTAATCTAACGCAAGGAGTAATCTTAATCTAGCGCGGATAATAATCTTAATCTAATGCGAATAATTTTCTTAATATAACGCGGATAACATCCTGACGTAACTAATCAGTCGGGGTAAACCGTATTTTACCGTCCTTAATAACGCGAATAACATCCCAACGCCAGAAGTCAATCGGCACGCACAATATTCTCACGCAGATAACTCGACGCGGACGACATTCTCACGCAGTGATTATCCTACGCAAATGCTCGAAAGCAAGACTCAGGCGCGAACAATACGGCAAGGCCGGTAACATCAGGACGCAATCACGAGAATAATATCTCGGCATAACCGATACCGCGTAGGTAATCTAAGTGTCCGGACGCAAATCGAGAGTAACGTAATTAAACCAGCGTGAACAACCGTCTGAGGCAATTAATACGATTGCGCGATTAATACTCGGCCGGGTGAATTGCTACGCACAACGAGACGCGTGGTCGTGAACGCGAAGGGCGTGAGGAATGGCATACTCGCGATATCGAACGTCGTCATTGACGCGCTTACCGCGATCTCCAGGAGTTCGTATATTTCGGTCGCGATCCCACGGCCACGAGACCATTCCGGTGCCCCTCGCTTTCGCTGTCGATCGCCAAATACGCCTTGTCGGCGAATACTTTAATTATCGCGAATATTCCCGAGCGAGAGCGCTACCCGGAGAGCGGTGTCGTGGCGTGACATTGAATATTACCGAGGCAACCTCACCGTTGGTTGATTCTCTCTCGCGAGGCTCCTTGCCGTCGTCCCAAGGATCGGAAGAATAGCTGCCAGTATTCGTACGAGAAACTAATTGTAAGTGCGACTCAAGTGCGCAATAGAGTACCGCGACTTAGGCGTGCGTGCGTCGGTAATCGAGGACGAGCCAAGAATGCTCCCGAAATTTCGCTCGATGGCGGAATCGATAGCGTACCCCTCTCCGGGCGTACGCGGCCCCGCGACGCTAGAGCGCGGACCAATCAAGGGTGAGCTCGCAGGCTCGCGGTAGGGCCGTTAATCACGGCTTTTCGCAGGGCGCCAAACGGTCCCTCGTTCGCGCGGCGATTTTTCCAGGATCCTTCCCGGTAGCGGACGGGACGTGATTGCTTCCGCGTTTCTCATTGTCGGTCCGGAAATGGTGGTCAACTATCCCGGAATCCGGTCAGTAGGTTGAAGAGGGCAGGTGAGTTGATTTTGCCCCGGCGTCTTGGAGCCCAGCCGTTACGGATTCGCCCGCCGCGCGCGTGTCCTCGCGCTCCCCTGCTTTTGGCGGCCCGTAAGCACCACCGAGATCCGTTTCTCGTCGTCCGCTTCCTCGCTTCTATCCTTGTCGTTGACTCTGTTTTTCCGTGATTCTCAGCATCTTCTCAGGAACTCCGGTTTTCGGCTCGGTGAGGCGCCGCGCAAATGATACAAAAATAAAAATGAAGGGATCAGAATAATGTACGCAAATTTAATATGCCCCTGGAGATCTCGCATCGATTCATTGGACCGTCCTCGGGCGCAAAAAAAG
>NW_020219001.1:596-2897 GCF_003070985.1 Temnothorax curvispinosus | reverse complement strand
TTCTGTCGCTACCTATCGAATTACCTAATCGTTGCGCGCTCGCAACATCCCTCCCCCCGCGGAAAAAGAAAAACGTAGTTTTTCGTTTATTTATGTGCGTTTTTCTTTCCCTTGAGGGGTTACAATCTAAGTTTTTATATTTCTTACGTTATTGTTGGTATTACAGAAAAAAAATTTTTTAGTGGTCCCTTTTTTTCTTTATTACATAAATGGCTATGATTATGATGCTTATTATTATTACAATTATGGTCGTGGAGCCTATAGGGTATATAATATGTTTATTCGCAAATATGCTTGGTTGGTTATTTTCCATTTCCTTTTTGATTTCTTCCAGATTCAAGCTTAATTTTATTAATTCTGTCGGATCTTTGATTATTGGTTCCAAATTTATTTCCTTATCGGATTCTATTCTATTGCTTATTGTTATGCTTTTTTCTATTGTGTCTGTTACATTAAATTCAGGTAAATACATTTTTACATTTTTATTATACACTCGGTTTTTGGTCTCTAAATATATATCTGGTGTAGTTAATTTACAACTGTTGTGTAATGTGATTTTTCCGGTTTTCTCTAGTTTTACTTTATTTTCTGGCAATTCTTTGCATTGAATTATTATGTCGGTTGTTTTTGGAGTGGAAAATAACCATGTCTGAGGTTCTGATACTGCAATCCAGAGTGTTACATTTGAGATTATGTGACGCTGTTTTCGGTTTTCTATATATCTCGACGTTTTTACGAAGAGTTGTATTTCAGTCGGCGCATTCGCAGTTATAAAATAGACAGGGAGATTTTGAGCGCAAGTGAATTTGGTATTATCTCGCGTACATTCATTTAAATCGCTTTCTTTTAAAATTATATAATTGTGATTTTCTCGATTTATTCCTAGTAGGGTATGAGAGGGTTCTAGGAGTGTGAAAACATTATGGTCATTGTGTATCGGTACAGGAGTGATTTTTATAATTTCGTATGTTGGGTACGCTATCAATGGGAATACGAGAATAGTATATATGTTCGAGTTATCATAATACGCGTTTACATTTAGATATTTTTGGATAGAATTCCAGTTTTCGGCTTGTATTTTGAATGGAAAATTCAATCTCCTGTCTATGTGTGAGGTCGCTTCTCTTAGTTCTATGATTATTTTTTCGATCGGGAGCACGCGCGTTAATAAAATATTGTGATTTGCGTGAGTCAGATAGTCTGTAATGTCGTTTATGTCTGTCGTGAGGTCATTCAAAATAGCATTTAATACTAATAGTTGTTCGTCTAGTCCCTCTCTGTACATAAGCTGTTCTTCTAGTTTTCTTGTAACGTTAGCCATTAAATTTTCGTTATATGACAGTGTTTGTTCTAGTTTCTCAATATGACCTATTGTAGCATTAATGATTTTCAATTGATTTTTTGCCGCGTGTTGCAATGTTTGTTGTTGATTATTTAGCAACTGTATTTGCTCATTTATGATTTTCGCGTCTTCAGCGTCCATGGTGCCAAATAACGTTTTACTTATTTGGCCTACAGCGTCGATCAGGCCTCGTTTACTTAGGGGTGATCGGTAAATGGTTTGTAGTTGCTCTAGGTTGCGTGTCATTTTACTATTTTCTCGCCTAATAGTTTGGAGCGTGATTTGGCATGTGTTTTTGGTGCTTCTGATGGCATGGTTGCAGATTTCTTCGATGCGTGCTAGGTTTTCCTGAAGTTGTTGATATCTTATGTTTAATGCTGTTACGTCTATGCGTATTGCCATTTTCCATGTTGCTTTCGTTTGCTGGAGTTGTCCAATTTTCTCGTAATATATGCCGGGTTCGGCAGTGAACGTTGTCATCTCGTACGGTAGTTGCTCTGATCTTGTTTCATTTGCGAGGTGTAGGATGATAGTTAGCCTGTAATATGAATAAGTTCTTGGAGGTATTCTATTTATCTTTTACTTTATGCTGACTTAATCCGTCAGCGAGAGTCGTTTCTTTCAAGTAGCGCGTTTCGCGTTAGTCCACTGCTGCCTTTCGAGTGGTACTTAACGTTTGCATTGTGAAGTGCGTATAATAAAATAAAAAAAAATGAGGTGCTTTAGATGCGATAGGTATTTTGCGCCTTCGACGTGCGATGCGTGCCTACGCACGTATTGGCTGGAAGTAGCTCGAGCTCCTCGAGCTTCCGGCGCCCCTGCGAGGGAACTGGAGTCGCCAGACTCGCCTCCTCCGCCCTATGAGGATGCGATTCAGCAGGACATGCGGGTGGCTCAGGCTTCCCGCGCCCTTCCGCCTCCTTCATATATCGAGGCGATTCGGGAGGAAGTGCCCCCCC
>NW_020219001.1:0-496 GCF_003070985.1 Temnothorax curvispinosus | reverse complement strand
TTTTTTTTTTTTTTTTTTGCTTCTGCTTTACCCGTGTGCTTTTTATTCTTCGACTAACGCTTTCAATCGGTTCGCGTGAACACGTAGCGTCTTCCGTTTAATTTTGATTGTGTAATTTACGTCGTTGTGCTTTTCCAAAATTACATACGGTCCTACCCATTGCGAGTCGAGCTTCTTTGAGCGGCCTCGTCGTATTGTTTCGTCATAAAGTAGTACTTTATCGCCTACTTTGAAGGTTGCCTTTTTGCTTTTTTTATCGTATTGTAATTTTGATTTTGCTTTTTCATCTTTCGTGTTTTCTTTCGCGATTTGATTCGCTGCACGGATCCGTTCTCGTAGTTCTTTTGCGTAATCTTCATATGAATATGTCAATTTCGGCGGTTTTGTTAAGGCCGTTGGTAGGTCAGGTCGGTGCCCGTAAACTAATTCAAATGGCGTGAACCCGGTAGTAGAGTGTGGCGTCGTATTATATGTAAACATCGCGTAAGGGAGCCAT
>NW_020219000.1:0-1355 GCF_003070985.1 Temnothorax curvispinosus | reverse complement strand
TGTCTGTGATGTTGAATCTGGGAGCTAGTTGAAGTTTGGAACGTTCCCAGATGAAGCGATTGAAGTTTGGAACGTTTCTGGATTTTTTAAAAATGATTTGTCCCATTTCTCCTTTGGCACAGAGACATTTCTGAGTGATAAATACGAAATACATAAGAGACCGAACCGATACACCCTGCGGAAGTCACCCTTATACTCAAAAAACCTACCCCCCGACCACTTTAAATATTCTGGCTACGCTGAAAACGATTTGTCCCATTTCTCCTTCGGCACAGGGCAACTACTAAATGCCACACACAAAATACATAAGAGACCGAACCGATACACCCTGCGGAAGACACCCTTATACTCAAAAAACCTACCCCCGGACCACTTTAAATATTCTGACTACGCTGAAAACGATTTGTCCCATTTCTTCTTTGGCACAAAGCAACTTATAAATTTCCTGTAAAATTCATAATTTATTGCATATCCCCGTAGAGTTTGCAACCTACTACCAATACTATATCCTTCTCCTCTCACTTTAACCCTTTGGATCAACGGCTTAACGTCTCTTTCCGAAAGACGGAGCCCAGTTTTCTCCGCACAAGAGCAATGAGACAAATCGTTTTCAGCGTAGCCAGAATATTTAAAGTGGTCCGAGGGTAGGTTTTTTGAGTATAAGGGTATCTTCCGCAGGGTGTATCGGTTCGGTCTCTTATGTATTTTGTGTGTGGCATTTAGTAGTTGCTCTGTGCCAAAGGAGAAATGGGACAAATCGTTTTCAGCGTAGCCAGAATATTTAAAGTGGTCCGGGGGTAGGTTTTTTTAGTATAAGGGTGTCTTCCGCATGATGTATCGGTTTGGTCTCTTATGTATTTTGTGTGTGGCATTTAGTAGTTGCCCTGTGCGGAAGGAGAAATGGGACAAATTGTTTTCAGCGTAGCCAGAATATTTAAAGTGGTCGGGGGGTAGGTTTTTTGAGTGTAAGAGTGTCTTCCGCAGGGTGTATCGGTTCGATCTTTTATGTATTTTGTATTTATCACTCAGAAATGTCTCTGTGCCAAAGGAGAAATGGGACAAATCCTCTTCTAAAAAGGGCATGTCGTAGGTATTGTTGTCACTTTTCCGCGATGCCGATTGGTTCTTTTGCTGCGCTTACTTCATTTGCAGCTGTCATTGTATATTTTGACAGTTGTGTGTATCAAGGGTTAATAGTGTAATAGTAATAGCATAATGTTAAAGCTAAATAGCGCGCGCGAAGCGCGCGTCTGTAGTGTCTAGTCATTTTTAAAAAATCCAGGAACGTTCCAAACTTCAATCGCTCCAGGAACGTTCCAAACTTCAACTAGCTCCCAGATTCAACATCACAGACA
>NW_020218999.1:0-11375 GCF_003070985.1 Temnothorax curvispinosus | reverse complement strand
GGTTGGTTATTTTCCATCTCCTTTTGGATTTCTTCTAAACTTAAACTTATTTTCATTAATTCTGTTGGATCTTTGATTATTGGTTCCAGTTTTATTTCTTTATCAGATTCTATTTTATTATTTACCGTTATACTTTTTTCTATGATGCCTGTTATATTAAGCTCTGGTAAATACATTTTTACATATTTATTGTAAACTCGATTTGTTGTCTCTAAATATATATCTGGTGTAGTTAGTTTACAACTGTCGCGCAATGTTATTTTTCCGGTTTTCTCTATTTTTATTTTAATTTCCGGCAATTCGTTACATTGAATTACTATGTCAATTGTCTTTGGGGTGGAAAATAACCATGTCTGAGGCTCGGATACTGCAATCCAGAATGTTACATTTGATATAATGTGACGTTGCTTACGATTTTCTATATGTGTAGACGTTTTTACAAAGAGCTGTATTTCGGTCGGTGCATTCGCCGTTATAAAATAGACAGGGAGGTTCTGAGCGCAGGTGAACTTAGTATTTTCTTGTGTACATTTATTTAAATCGTTTTCCTTTAATATTACATAGTTGTGATTTTCTCGATTTATCCCTAATAGGGTGTGAGAGGGTTCTAGGAAGGTGAAAACGTTGTGGCTATTGTGTACTGGTACAGGTGTGATCTTTATTATTTCATACATTGGATACGCTATTAATGGGAACGCTAGGATAGTGTATATGTTCGAATTATCATAATACGCGTTTACATCTAGATATTGTTGGATAGAGTTCCAGTTTTCGGCTTGTATTTTAAATGGGAAGTTTAATCTTCTATCTATATGTGAGGTCGCTTCTCTTAGTTCTACGATTATTTTTTCGGTTGGGAGTACACGCGTTAATAAAATATTGTGTTTTGCGTGAGTCAGGTAATCTGTAATGTCATTTATGTCTGTCGTGAGCTCATTTAAAATAGCAGTTAATACTAGTAGTTGTTCGTCTATTCCCTCTCGGTATGTGAGCTGTTCCTCTAGTTTTCTCGTAACGTTAGCCATTAAATTTTCATTATATGAAAGTGTTTGTTCTAGTTTTTCCATATGACCTATGGTAGCATTAATGATTTTTAATTGATTTTTTGCTGCGTGCTGCAACGTTTGTTGTTGATTATTTAGTAATTGTATTTGTTCGTTTATTATTTTCGCGTCTTCAGCGTCCATAGTGCCAAATAATGTTTTACTTATTTGACCTACAGCGTCGATCAGGCCTCGTTTAATTACTGGTGATCGGTAAATGGTTCGTAGTTGCTCTAGGTTGCGTGTCGTTTTACTATTCTCTCGTTTAATGGTCTGGAGAGTGATTTGGCATGTGTTTTTGACGCTTCTGATGGCGTGGTTGCAGATTTCTTCGATGCGCGCTAAATTTTCCTGGAATTGTTGATGTCTTATGTTTAAGGCGGTTACGTCTATGCGTATTGCCATTTTCCATGTTGCCTTCGTTTGCTGTAGTTGTCCGATTTTCTCATAATATATGCCGGGTTCGGCGGTGAACGCAGTCATCTCGTACGGTGGCTGCTCCGATATCGCTTCCTTTGCGAGGTGTAGGATGATAGCTAGCCTGTAATATGAACATGTTCTTGGAAGTATTCTATTTATCTTTTATTTTATGCTGACTTTATCTGTCAGCAAGTGTCATTTCTTTTTTACGTAGCGCGTTTTTGCGTTAGTCTACTGCTATTCTTCGTGCAGTATCTAACGCTCCTCTATTGTGAAGTTAAATTATAAGTGCTAAAATGAGGTGCTTCAGGTGCAATCGTTTCTTCGCACCGCCCACGTGCGACGCCTGTTTACGCACATATTGGTTGCGTGTGGCTCAGGCTCCCCGCGCCACTGAGGAGCCAGCGTCGCCAGATTCGCCGCCTCCGACTTACGAGGAGGCGGTTCAGAGGTACATGCTGATCTTTCCTTTACGGATAACTCTAGACGTGGCCACCGGGCGGAGGGAGGTCTCCCTCGTGCGGCGGAATAATTCTTAGGTAAGTACTGTTAACTTTCGTCTCTCTCTCTTTTTTTTTTTTTTTTTTGCTTATCCTGCTTTTGCTTTGCCGTGTGTGCTTTATTCTTCGACTAGCGCTTTCAATCGGTTCGCGTGAACACGTAGCATCTTTCGCTTGATTTTAATTGTGTAGTTTACGTCGTTATGCTTTTCTAAGATTACATACGGTCCTACCCATTGCGAGTCGAGCTTCTTTGAGCGTCCTCGTCGTATTGTTTCATCGTACAGTAGCACTTTATCGCCTACTTTAAAAGTTGCTTTATTGATCTTTTTATCGAAATGTAATTTCGATTTTGCTTTTTCATCTTTCGTATTTTCCCTCGCGACTTGATTCGTTGCGCGGATCCGTTCGCGTAGTTCTTTTGCGTAATTGTCATACAAATATGTTAGTTTCGGCGGTTTTGTTAGGGCCGTTGGTAGGTCAGGTCGGTGCCCGTAAACTAATTCGAATGGCGTGAAACCGGTAGTAGAGTGTGGCGTAGTGTTATACGTAAACATCGCGTAAGGGAGCCATTCGTCCCAATCAGTTTGATCTTCGTTAATATAATGCCTCAAGTATTCGGCTAGAGTACGGTGCGATCTTTCCAATGCCCCGTTACTCTCAGGGTGATACGCCGTTGTTTGTATCTTCTCAATTTTCAATAGTTTGCACGTGTTCTTGAATATTTCGCTTGTAAAGTTCGTGCCCTGATCTGTGAGGATCTTTTCTGGAATTCCGTGTTCTAACACGATTTTTGTTACGAATACTTTGGCGATGGTCCTGGCTTCTTGATTTTCGATCGGTATCGCCTTACTAAATTTCGTTAAATTATCCTGAAACGTCAGAATATATTTGTTTCCTTGATTTGTGACCGTAAGCGGACCGACGATGTCGAGGGCGCATTTTTCAAACGGTCGTTCCGGCGTGTCTGTGATTACCATTGGCATCTTCGTTTTCCTACTTAGCTTGTTTTTTTGGCAGTGTTCGCATCTGCCTATGTAATTTTCGACATCCCTCGTTATACCTTTCCAATCGTGTTGTAGTCGGATTCGGTCTAACGTTCGTACGACTCCTTGGTGCCCTCCGATAGGTGAGTCGTGATACTCATATAATATCTGTTTCTTTTCCTCCTCCGAGTATTCTCGAGGTGTATCTTCTTCCTCTTGCTGTGTCACATGCACAGCTGACGCTTCTGTTATCGGGTTTCTACTCAATGCGTCGGCGTTCAGATTACTCTTGCCGGACTTGTGTATGATTTCATAATCGTACTCTTCTAATTTAAGCCTCCATCTAATTAGTCTTGAACCGGGGTCGGTGACATTGAACAGCCAGATCAATGGCTTATGATCAGTTATTATTTTGAATCTGACGCCATAAAGATAGGGTCGAAAATGCTTGACTGCCCATACGATGGCTAGCAGTTCTTTTTCCGTTGTGTTGTAATTCTGTTCCGCTTTACATAGTACTCGGCTGGCGTACGCTATCGGTCGGTCTTCGCCGACTGTTCCCTGCGATAGGACAGCTCCGATTGCGAAATCGGACGCGTCGGTCGTCACTATAAATTCTTTATTAAAGTCGGGATGATTCAACACTGGCGCGGTTGTTAATTTTTCCTTTAATAATTCAAACGCGTTCTGTTGCTCTACTGACCAAGTGAACTTTTCTCCTTTTCTGGTGAGCTTGGTCAATGGCTTAGCTATCTTCGAAAAATTTTTTATGAATTTTCGATAGTACCCGGCTAGGCCTATAAATGACTGTATATCTTTCACTCTTTTAGGGGTCGGAAATTCTTTGACGGCTATTAATTTCGACGGATCCGGCGAGATCCCTTTTTCAGAAATCACGTGACCCAGATATACGACTTCTTTGCGTAGAAATGCACATTTGCTCGGTTTCAACTTTAAGTTGTATTTTCGAAGTCGAATTAGCACCGCGATTATTCGTTTGATATGTTCCATTAGTGTCGCTCCGTATATGACGATGTCGTCGATATAGGCGAAACATCTCAGCCCTAGTAGTCCGGCCAGCACCGCGTACATTAGTCGCTGGAATGCTGCCGGTGCGTTTTTCAAACCGAATGGCATGCGATTGAATTCAAAGTGCCCATCCGGGGTGGAGAAAGCTGTTTTACTTTTATGTTTTTTGTGCATAGGAATTTGGTGATACCCCGAGGCCAAATCTAGCACGGTGAAATATTTCGCGTTACCTAACTGGTCTAGTATATCAGTTATGTTCGGCATGGGGAATGATTCTCCCAAGGTGAGATCGTTTAGTTTTCGAAAGTCGATAACCACGCGAAATTGCACTTTTCCGGATGCGTCCGGTTTTTTAAGAACGACTATTATCGGCGCGTTCCAATTACTCGTGCTTGGGCTGATTATGCCATCCTCGAGCATCTTTTCTATTTGTTTTTTTACCTCGGCCTTATGCTTCTCGGGTAACCGATATGGTTTCACATTCACGGGCGCGCTACCTGGCCGGATATTTATCTCGTGCTCTATTGCGGTAGTCGCGCTTAAATGGTCGCCGTCTATATAGAACACATCAAAGTAATCATCGCAGATTTGTTCTACGGCTGCTCGCTCTTCGGCGTTCAAGTGATCGAGCTGTACTTGCTCGCGTACTTTCTTTTGTCGTTCGGCGATGGTCTCGCGCTCGTCGCTCGAGCGTAACGAGAGAACGTCCGCGGTGTCGGGCGGCGGCAAGTCTTCTAGGGTTACATACGGAGTGATTATCTCCACCGGCTTGTCCGTCACATTCAACACGCTAATCGGACACTTAAATTCGACGGGCTGCACTAGGCAATGCCCGATAAAAACTCCTGGAGCGGGTTCGCCGCTTCTCACTATGCCGACACGATTATGGTCAGTGACGGCTTCCACGATTGTTTCACTGTGTGGCGGAAGTCTTACCTTGCGGAAAGGTCGTAGCTTAAAAGAAGTCGAGCCGATTTTTAATCGTTTTTTTCGAGTTTGAGATATCCGCTTTGTGCTTGGTGAGGAAATCGTTTCCTAAGATGCCTTGATATTCGATTGGAAAGTCATCTTTCACCACATACATCGTATGGCGAATCTTTTTATCTCTGAGGTTCACAGTGGCGTTTATTTTCCCTATCGTGTGAATCTGGTGTCCGGTCACGCCGATTAGCGCTAACCGTTCTTCCTTCACCATCGCTTTCGCTTTCAAATTTCCCACTTTTATTAACGTGAGTGTTGCGCCTGAATCTAATAACAGGTCCATTTCCCCCTTCTCTGCCTCCTGCACGGGCAGTGTCACTAAGTCTAGCGGTCCTTCCTCATGCTTCTTACTTATCTGTGCAACTCGATAAGTCTCGGCGGCGCGCGCCTTGCTTCTCTTGGGCTTCTCATCCTCCTCGCTGCTGCTGCGGGAGGATGCCTCTTCGCTAGATTCCTGCGTCTTTGTCCTTCTGACAGTACTCACGGGCGTTTTCTTAACTGCTTCCGTTTTCGTCAGGCGCGGTCGCTCGGCTTTCGGTCGTCCGTTTAACGACCAGCACTCGTCGCGCTTGTGCCCTGCCTTCTTGCAATACGAGCACTCTATCGTGTTAATGCTAGACTTCTCGGCTTTCGGCAATGCATATCTGTTTGCGTGACGGCTCGTACGGCAATCTCGCGCGTAATGACCGTTTTTTCCGCACTTGTGGCATTCTACCGTCTTCCCTGCGGTTCGCGCATTTATCGCGGGATATTTATTCTTTGCCGTTGCCGGTGCGTTCCGCGGGGAGGGGCCTTTAACTCTCTCCTCCGCGCTGGCGCCTGTTATCGCTTCTTGCAGGCTCTGGTATCGCTGCGCTCTCACTAACAATTTTATGTCATCATGTAATCCAATTTGAAAATTATGCAGCGCTTGAATTTTGATATTATCTAGTATGGCCTTTTGCTGTTCTTGCGTATGACCTTTGCCCTCTTCCATTGCTTCGTAAAGCTCGCGGGCTAATTTCTCGACGCGCCTACCGAAGTCTTGCGCGCTCTCGCCTGGCTTTTGCGTTAACGAATTAAATTCGAGCTGCAGATGCGTCATGCAGCGTTTCCCTAGATATTCTGACTCGAGCTCGCGCTTCAATTGGTCAAAATCGCGTATGTCGCGTGTATCGAAGTCCGTCATTGCCTTCCCTTTAAATTTCGTGCACAGAATAGCTTCGAGTAGCATCGACTCGTCGGTCGGCTGGACATTCTTCATTGCATACGTGCTCGCGTTTACGAATTCACGGACACGTTCGCGCGACTCGCCGTTAATCTCGGGTATCATTGCTCGTGCCTCTTTAAGGCTGAGGTACCTGTTAACTAGACCCGGTTGATTCCGGACGTCGCTATGCGTTCGTCCATATGTGACATCTAAAGGGCCCTGACTACGCACGCGACGGTCTCGCGTGTCGGGATCAAGTGATAGCCGCTCCTGTCGACTATAAGATTCGCGCGTGGCGGATTCCATCCTGCCTACGCGGCCCTGTAACTCGCGAAAAGCGCGAAGAAGTTCGGCCGATCGGTCGAATTCCGCAGCCTCGACGCGGTCCATGCGTTCTTGCATGTCGCGCATTAAATTTATTAAATCGGTTATCACTGCGTCCGGGGCTCTCAGTTCTCGTTGCGTCGGCTCCGGGACTCGATTTTGCTCGTGTGTCGCCGGTCGCCTGACGAGTGGCCTATTTTGCGCCATTTCGGCGTCGCCTTGTTCGGTCACCCTGGCTGGGTCCGTATTTTCCTCGCGGTTCTCTCGGGTAGGAGTCGCGTTTCCTGTATGACTCATCCCGGCCTCCGCGGAATTCTCGTCGGGAACGAATATACTGCTGTCGTACGACGTGAGAGAAAATTCGCCTCGTTGTGACGCGCGGCTTGGCGCGTCGTCGGAGACGTCTGTGAGTGAGTCTGTCTGGTCGTTATCGCGATTTGCGTGTTCGCCTACTACACTCGCGTCTACCTCGTCGAACGGAAATTCGCGTTCTACAACGACGTTCGGAGATAGCACGGGCGCTTCTCCTTCGGCAAAACGTGACTCTAAATTCAAACGGACTTGGTCTGGTCCGTCGGCGGGCCGGTCTGACCCTTCGCTTTTGGCGGGCCGGTTTAACCCTTCGCCTGCGGATCGCGTTGCGCGCACGGGATTCTCGAGGTTACGCGCGGCGCGTTGCGCGGACTTGCTATGTATAAATGATGCTTGCGGGACGGGCGGCTGTCGGTTCGGGTCGTCCGACATTTACTTAACGCTCGCGGTTACATAAATTTTCGCACTTACAATATCGCCGCTAATCGCATGTTGCTGCTTGGCTGCTTCGCCTTGCTCCGCCTGATCAGTCCGTCGGGCCGCTTCGCTGCTTGGCTGCGTCCCTGCGTGATCGCTGCGTCCCTGCCGCGCTGCTACGCTGCGTCGCTGTGTCTCTGCGTCGCTCGGAGTCGGTGATTCCGTGCGGTAGGTCGTGGCCGTCTCAGGTGTCACTTCTGCACTCGCGGCTGCTACCGTCTTTTCGCTCGGGTCTCGGCTGGCTTTTCCTCTCCGGGATATGTTGCCACCGATGGTTAATCGAACTCGTTCTTGTTTCAGATGCGTGGTTCTTCGGCAGTCCGGTCCTTCCTGGCGAATCGATGGAGTAGATCCCACCGCTGCCACCAATTTGTTAGCCGTTTTGTCGGCTAAGAGGGATCGGGCTCCGTTCGCGATATGAAGGATGAAGGAAGGCGTTATATTGAACCACTTTAATAAATTGAGTTGCCTTACACGAGTGTCCTTATTACAAGTTCCACTTCGCGTTTCGTTTATAGATAACTCGCAGGTGACTCGACGCGACAGCTTGATGGTTTCAGACCGACTGCCCGATCGTTCGATTCGGCGGTCTTACATCGGTTTCCGGTTGCTACCTCGGGATCGCCCGCGGTAGCATTAACCTCTATGGTCAGCGCTCGGCGCTGACCTTCGCGTCAGCGATATTGGTCCTCGTGGATGGACCTTGCTCTCTACGTTTCGTCGCTGGGGTCGAGTTTCTTTAACGCTTGGCAACTCGGTTGCCAAGGGCGTTGTGCGCTCACAACATTTTATTCTGAAAGTACACATATTTTTTATTTTATGAAAAAACGATGGATTCTATTTTTAATATAATTGTATTGCGCGCCTCTTCCTCGAGATCATATGGTAGTAGCCCCTAAAGTCACTAGATTACAAAGTAACGCATTTAGGGGAAAAAAGCTGCCATTTTGACTCCACGCTACGCGGCCGTTTCAATTGTATATAATTGTATGTATAATCCAATTTTTTGTAGGAAAGAAAATAAAATTGTAAATTATATAAAAATAATTTTTATTTATGTTTTTTTCGATTTACTATGGCCATTTTCATCGCAACACTTCTACTGTTATGACCAGCTGCTTTTTTTACATCACTGCTTACTTTTTTTTAAAGAAAAATGAATTCTTGTTGTTACAAAATTTTTTATAAATCTATAACCAATATTATGACACGAAGGAATAAAGTTTATCGAATATTCTTGTAAAAACATTGTTATAAAATCATTGACTTTTAATACATTAAAAAGTAAGTTAGTCTCATTTTTTTTAAATAATAGTTCGCACTTACATATTAAATTATATATCTCCATGCTTGGAAATATTAAAATATTTTTTTTATATTCTCTTAACTTTATATAAAAACTTAGATTATTATTGTAGCTAGAATTGTTAGAATCATTCGTAGTCACAAAAACATTAAAACAATTATTGCAATGTGTAAAATTTTTTTTTATTTTTAATAATAATGCACCTATTAAATAATATAATGCAGCTTGAACTGTATTATTTAAATCAGTTTCCTTTTCATTTTTAAGCAATAATTGTATATTTATATCCCATAAATTTTCATTGCTCTGCAGACATCTCTCTTCTGCAGAGGAATTTCTAGAATCTAATTGTTTTATTTCATTACAATAAGTAATAAGATCATTAAAGTCAATAACAGAATAATTACTACGATTAATATTTGCTTGATATTGTGATAAACAAACAAGTCTAAACGCTTGTTTAAATTCACGAGCGTCCGATACAGATTTTCTCCCTCGAATTTGTGAAAATAGATTTTCTAAGGCATCTTGAGTGAACCTTCCTAATAATAAATACTTGAAATTGTGTTTCTCTAAATATTCAGCTTGCACATCTAGAGCAGTCTGAGTACAAAGTAATAAACCACTTTGAAAAGGTTTCCATCCTCCGTTCGAGACTGTAATTCCTCGAACAATCTCCAGAAAATCTCGCAGAAAATTAATATTATCTTTGTACACATCTACTTTACAATAAGATAGTGCAAGCTTCTGATAGCGACCGGTCATGAGTTTAAACCATTTATACATAATATTAAAAAACCAGGCAGTGGTTTTATGCTCACTAGCTATATTATTATTGGCTATATGAAACAATATAGCGGACGCAACACTTTTATTTAATAAACTCACACTTAAAGATACATTCATCTTCTCAAAATGGGATGGCGTTATAGAGCTTTCTTTAAGATATGGGCACAATTTTAACGTATCCTTTTGGTCTAAATTAAAAACTTTGCGAATAGGTGTCAGAGAAATTTCATTGGATGGTAAGTTATATTTTTTTACCAGAGTTTTGTCTAAATAAAATTTTTTTCTTGATGTTAATGAGCATGAAATATTTTTGTACACGTGCACAGAATCTGGCATAATGGATAATTTATCTTGATTATTGTATGGATGTTCAATATAATTATTAATTCTACAATATTTTCCAACAGTTATGTTCATAATATTCCACCAACTCCTATTCTGTGGTCCCATATCAGAAATAATTACTTTTATTACTAATCCGATATAATGTGCTTTTTGAACAATTGATATAATTTTATTATACATTTCTTCTGAATTGATTAAATTACCTGTCAATTCGTAAGCAACAGGTTGTTTCCATTTTGTGGAAATACCACACAACATGAAAACAAGACAATGCGTTGCTAATTTATCAGAACTATCTAATCCCCCTGATAATTTCATAGTAGGTCGACTAACAACTGACATGATTGAATTGTCGTACTGTAAACCTGGTTTTATAGACATTTCGTCAATTAAGAGAACAGCATACTTCTCTTCAGGCTTGAACGATTTTATCTGAAATTAAATTATAAAATCATAAGCAAATAATAGATAAAAATGTTTGTTAAATATAAATATGAGTACAAATATTTGCAAAAAAAATATTAAAAACAAAAAACCAATAACCTAGGCTGAGATTTCGGCTACGGTCAACGTGACGCTACAAATGCTTTGGAGCGTTCTTCTTCTCTTTCTTTCTTCATTGAAAGAAAAGAGAAGAGGAATGCTTCGAAGCAATTGTAGTGTCACGTTGACCGTAGCCTTCATACATCCGACAACGACAATGTCGGACGTAGGGGATTGGCTGCGGGATAAGTACTAACTTTAATTTTTAGCATGTTGAAAATATCCTCAAATATACCTGGCTTAAATTTTAAGCCTTGTATGCGACTTTGTAGAGTGCGAATACTTGGATACGGTAAATGCTGTCGGCGCACCTCTTCGTAAGCCTTTTTGTCCGCAAGCTGCATAAAGTTTCAATGCTTTTGTAATTGTATCTGCAGACCATGATGTTCCTTTTTATGTTTTACGCGTGATAAAGTCCTTTTGATCTTCGTTAAATATTTCATTAAATCTTACATCTCTTTTTTGCAATTTTCTTTTTAAGATATTACGTTCCACCACAATCTTATTTAAAGATTTCTTTAATTTTTTTATTTGTTTTTCAAAACTTTTTATTATTTTTTCAAGATTTTTATTTGATGCAGTATCGCTCATTACCACATCGGTTGCTTCAAAATGTTTTGATTTATTGGCACCACAATCTGCAGATATAATTTCCAACTCGGTAATAGTATCGTCACCATTATTGATATTACTGTAAGAATTTTCATTCAAATTATTTGCATTGTCCTCGTATTTATCTACAATTATTTCAAATAAATAATATTACAGTAATACATATGTGTTCATAAGGAAATGATTTAGATAATTATACCTGAATTATATCTTTCTTATATATCTAAGTAAGTATCATTGAATTATGTAAAACTTACGAGAATTATTACATTCTTACCATTATTAGTACTCATATTGTTTATTACTTCATTGGAATTATTTTCCAAATGTAATAAATTAGGTTTTCCATATGGGCGGAGCAATTTTCTCTCATTTGCTCAATTGTTCTCAAATTGATTTTCATCAAAATGCATCTGTAAAATTAATATAATAATTAGTACTGTAAGACATAAATGTTTCATACGTTTGTAATTGTTGAGAATACAATTTCCGTACTTTATATGTTCGCGATCAAATCAC
>NW_020218998.1:0-4856 GCF_003070985.1 Temnothorax curvispinosus | reverse complement strand
CTTAAATAATGCTATGCAAGAAAACGATAGTATCCCATTATTGGAATTAGGTTCCGATACGGAATTTGTTCCATCAGATGCAAATCTTTTGCACAAAAATACCGACGAAAATAATGAGCCAACAAGTCCGTCGGTATTATCATATCGAAGAAAAAGACGGAAACAATGTCGACTTACATTTTATCCAGTGAAGAATGATGCAAATGCAACTGTTACTGAAAATAAGTCACCTGAAAAAAAATTGTTATTGGATAAATTTAATTTGTAAATATTGCTTAATAACTGTGGTTGTGTAAGTTGTTTTTATATGTCTAAATAACATATTATTTACAAATTGCCAAAAAAAAGTCAGACAATTCAGAGCAGCTTAACGTGCGTCGCAAAAGCTGACGGCAGGGATTGTTGGGAATGCAAAGAGGTAATGCAATGTTAACCGTATACAGGGTGTCTGAGACCATCCATACACCCCTTTTGAAATAAAAGAAGTGGTTTTGATGAAAAATCCCAAAAATTTTAATAAACAGTACCGGAAGATGAAAATATCGTTGTGTTGTGCCGTACCTCTGATTCGAGGGATCGGCATTGAGTTCTTTTGGATCCGCGGAGAGGAAGGAGGAATAATGTTGCCAGATTCTTGTTTAATGATATTTTAATAAAAACCTTTTTGTCACTTGTTACAATAGCTTCGTTAATTTCGTTGCCCTGACTCGCGGGCGTTCCCAATAAGATAAGTTACGTTGGTCGTGCGCGATTAGCCTTACGTTCTAGACTGCCCGCCGCTTCTCGGAAGGGCGGGCTTTTTATCTCTTCGCGTATTACTTTCGCGATGCTGACTTAGCTGTCAGCGCTTTTGCTTCCGGGTGAGCGACCTGGAAGCCGCTTGCGACACCCGGGATGCCACCTCAGGTGAGTTTGGCAATATTCGGGATGTGCGCTGACAGCTATGTGTCGCAATTCGGGCACGGCGACTTCCGCCTCACAACATCCCTTCCCCCTGGGGAAAAGAAAAACTGAGATTTCAAATTGAAGTTTTTCGCATTTATTGACATATGTGTTAAAAGGAAATTTTTTTTTTCCGTTATTATTATTATCTTGTTATGATTTTCGTTGTGTGAGGAAGTCGCGTCGCGTACTCTTGTTCGTTTTCTTTTTCGCTATCCATGTTATCGCGACTATGATCCCTGTTATTATTATGATTAAAGATAGGGATCCTACGGGGTACATTATGTATTTATTTGATAAGAAACCGGCTTGGCTGTCTTCTACTTCTTGATTTATCTCGTTTAGATTTAAGCTTAATTTTGTTAGTTCCCCGGGGTTTTTGATTACCGGTTCTATTTTTAATTCTGTCGCTATTTCGTTGTTGATTTTGGTATCTGTAGTTACTTGTTTAAAGGTTAAGTTGAATTGTGGTAGGTGCATTTGCACGTGCGTCGTGTGGTCTTGTTTTTTCGTTCGTAGAGTCAAGTCTGTCGTGGTTAGCTTGCAATTGTCAGTTAATTTGATTCTTCCCGTTCGATTAATGTCGATTTTATGTTCTCCTTGATTGTTGCATTGAATAGTTGTACTCTGTTTGTACGGTGTGGAAAACAACCGTGCCTGTGACTCCGCTAAGCTTATCCAGAATGTTACGGTTGAGAGAATGTGGCGACGCTCGCAATTGTCTTCTTCCGCTCTTATATATATCTGCACCTCGCAGGGTGCATGCGGCGTTATGAAGTATACCGTATGGTTCGTGTTACATACAAACGTTGTGCCGGAGTGTTTACATTTATTCAAATCATCTTCTTTTAGTGTTACATAATTTCGGTTTTCTTTATCAATAGCTAGTAGGTCGTACGTAGTTTTCGATATTACAAATATATTTTTACGGTCGTGTACCGGCAGGGGGTTTATTCTTATAATTTCGTACTTTGGATATGTGACAATAGGGAAGGTCAGGATTGTGTACACGTTGGGGTTATCGTAGTAAGCATTTATTTCCATAAACTCCTAAATTTTATTCCAATTTTCGGTTTGTATTTTAAAAGGAAAGTGAGCTCCTTGGGATAGGTGAGTTGTCGCTTCTCTCAATTCGGTTATAATATTTTCGAGGGGAAGTAGTCGTACGAGTACTATTCCGCTCTTAGAGTAGGTGAGGTACGCTAAAACGTCTTCTACATCGTTTATTAATTTGTTCATTATCGCGGTTATTGCTAACAGGTATTCATCTATTTCCTCGCGGTGCGCTAAATTCGACACTCGTTCCTGTACTAGTCTGGTTACATTCGCTAGCAAGTTTTCGTTTTTGTTAATAGTTTGCTCTAGCGCTTCCATGTGTCCTAACGTCGCGTTTATAATTTTAATCTGACTTTTCGCCACGTGTCGCATGACATTTTGTTGGTTTTGCATTAATTCTAACTGTTCTTGTATGTGTTTTTCATCGTCGGCGTCCATCGTTCCAAATAATGTTTTACTTATGGTTCCTATCGCGTCTAACAGTCCGCGTCGGCTCGTCGATACTTTGTAAATAGTTTGCAATCGTATTATCAGTTGCGTCAGTTTCGTATTGTCGTCCTCGGTTATGCGGAGTATGTTATTACATATGACTCGGTTATCGTCCTTTACGCGATCGCATAAATTTTTTATTCGTCCGAGGTAATGTTGGAGCTGGTGGTATCTTATTGCAAACGCTGCTACCTCGACTCAGATAGCCAATTTCCATGTATTTTCTTGTAGTTGCATTGTCCCGATTTTCTCAAAGTAAATTCCTGGTTCGTCGCTAAATGACGTCACCTCGTACGGGGGCATCGGTTTGGATGACATTTCGCCCGCTAGGTGCAAGACGATGATCGGTGTCTTGTAACGGGAATACTATTTTGGACTTGGTATTATTTTTCGTCGCTTTTTCTGCTGACTATATCTGTCCACGGATTTCAACTTTTACGAGTCGCTTCTATCGCGTATATATATATTTTTTTTGTCGGATTTCGTTTTCGTTTGAAAGTCCTAAGTCCTAAGTTTTGCTGACGTCTGTCCGTGTCGGATTTTTTCTTATAATTTCTCTGCTCAATTTCGCGTCAGTTGGCTGCTACTTTTGAGCAGTGTTGGGTGCCTTTCAGTGGTTTTTTTAACTCTGTCTTAATAATTATGCGGTGCTTTTGGTGCACTCAACACTTCACACCCTCGTTTTGTGACGCTTGCCAACGTGAATATTGGAGGAGTACATTTCGGGCGGCTGCTGCGGATCGCGCGGCGAGGGAGCGCGAGAGGAACGAGGCGCGTGCATCGCCCCCTCCTCCTTACGATGAGGTGGTCCGCCCTGGCACTGTGGTGCCCTTCCCCCCGTTGCGGGTGACGCTACATTCCGCAACAGGACAGAGGGACGTGGTCCTGGTTCGTCCTCGCCGGGACTAAATCTTACTACTATATGTATGCTATATATATTTTTTTTTCTCTACTGCTTACTTTTCTGTTGCGCATGAGCCTTATTCCTCAATGAACGCTTTTAGTCTATTTGCATGTACGCGTATCGTCTTGCGTTTTACTTTAATGGTGTAGTTTACGTCGCTGTGTTTTTCCACGATCACGTACGGTCCTACCCATTGCGAATCGAGTTTTTTAGATCGTCCCCTTCGTACTGTTTCATCGTGTAACAGTACCTTGTCTCCTATTTTGAATGTTTCCTTATTGCATTTTTTGTCGAATTGCTGCTTTGCTTTTTCTTTCTCTTCTTTGGTATGCTCTCTCGCGACTTGATTCGTGGCGCGTATTCGTTCTCGTAATTCTTTCGCGTAATCTTCGTACGAATATGTTAGTTTCGGGGGCCTTGTTAGGGCTGTCGGTAGGTTTGCTTGGTGTCCGTAGACAAGTTCGAACGGTGTGAGTCCTGTCGTCGTATGAGGCGTCGTATTATACGTGAACATTGCGTAGGGTATCCACTCATCCCAGTCGGTTTGGTCCTTATTTATGTAATGTCTTAGGTACTCTGCCAGAGTACGATGCGATCTTTCCAGCGCTCCGTTACTCTCGGGATGATATGCTGTTGTCTGTATTTTTTCGATTTTCAGTAGCTTGCACATGCACATGTTCTTAAATATCTCGCTTGTGAAATTTGTTCCTTGGTCCGTGAGAATTTTCTCCGGTATTCCGTGTTCTAGAACTACTTTCGTTACAAAAGCTTTTGCTACTGTATTTGCCTCTTGATTTTCTACGGGTACTGCCTTGCTAAACTTCGTTAGATTGTCTTGGAACGTGAGGAGGTATCTATTTCCGTTATTCGTGACTGTTAGTGGGCCTACTATGTCGAGCGCGCATTTTTCGAATGGTCGCTCGGGCGTATCTGTAATAGTCATTGGCATTTTCGTCTTCCTACTCAATTTGTTCTTCTGGCAGTGCTCGCATTTATTTATGTAATCTTCTACATACGCCGTAATTCCACGCCAGCTGTGCTGTAATCGGATACGGTTTAGTGTTCGCGTGACTCCTTGGTGCCCCCCCGTAGGCGAGTCATGATACTCGTAAAGTATTTGCCGCTTTTCCTCCTCCGAGTACTCTCTCGGGGAGTCGTCGTCCTGTTGCGTTACATTTATCGCTGATGTTTCGGCTATCGGATTTCGGCTCAATGCATCGGCATTCACGTTGTTTTTTCCTGCTTTATGTACGATCTCGTAATCGTATTCTTCTAGTTTTAGCCTCCATCTTATTAGTCTGGAGCCGGGGTCGTTTACATTAAATAACCAGATCAATGGTTTGTGATCGGTTATGATTTTAAATCTAACGCCATATAAATAGGGACGGAAATGTTTTACCGCCCAGACGATTGCTAATAGCTCTTTTTCTGTGGTATTATAATTTTGCTCTGCCTTGCATAATAC
>NW_020218997.1:0-3967 GCF_003070985.1 Temnothorax curvispinosus | reverse complement strand
CAAATCAGAGTGAATGATCTGCAGCGGTCGTTTTGCTCGTCCTCGTTCGTTTTTAAAAGGCTGTTTGAAATAGTATGACTTTTTAGCCAACCGATGCTAGTTCGCGTAAAGAATCCGAATCCCGGTTTTAAGAATGTTTCGAAAATGTGTATTAATTACAATGAAAACGTAAATAGCTTCAAACTAAAAATATTTATTTTACACTGAAGATTTCTTTGTAAAATTACGTAGAGCAGCAGGATGAAACGTCAGCTGAATAGAATTGTAGACAAAATTGTGTAAATAATCCTTAAATTAATGTTATTTGATAAAAAGAATAATAAACAAACCGCAGGTTCAGTCGCAATGGGCATAATACATTTTAAGCAAGTGTGATCTTGAACCGCCTTGAACCTATGCAAGTGTGATATCACGATTGAATCGGTCTGAACCGTAAAACTTACTTTCTATATTATTTCGCACACGCCGTTTGTCATTTGTCGCTTGCCGCATTAGCCCCGTAATCATCGATTTTAAAACCCTTTTCTTATATTCTTATTTTATACTTTATTCTAATTTTATATTTGTCTCAACACTTGTGAATCTATTCCACTAATATACTTATAATCCACTAATATATTTATAGTCCACTATTATATTGTTGGGTTATCATATTTATGTTTTTTTTAATAAACGCTATTTACATTTGTTTCAGTCTTTTCCGAGTTTTACAAGTTGTGCGCGCGCACTACAGTCGCTCCGCAACTGTCTCCGCGTCCCTCAATGCTGCCAGCACCATCCGCGTACGCGCCTTTTCCGTCTCGTCTGCCGAACTGCCCCGTCAATCTTCCCTGATGACGACATCCTTGGGCTGCTTCGGATTCTTGCGCACCTTCTGCTTCTTCAGCATTGGCTGTGCCAACACTCGGTAATCCGTGATTGTCGGCAACTGTCGCTGCTGCAACTGCTGCTCGTGCTCGGATGCAGCCGTCGGCTGCAAATTTACGTCAGTAACTCCGAATGCCGAGAAACGCGTTTTGGAAACTTTGGTCTAAAACGACCCATGTGTATACTTTTACGGTCAATTTGTGACCGTACGGAGGTGTGATGTTCCCCACGCAACGATTTATGATGATTTTATTGTAAAATTTATGTCACCGACACGGTAGCCACTCGTATTTTTACCCTCTAAACCGAAAAAGGATTTTTAACTTTAATGACGGATTTGCCCCACCTGGTTAACGATGACCTCGCTGATTCCTCTCAACCTTTTCATCCTCTGTGCCGTCGGATCCTGGATCGCCGCTGGACTCAACTTCCCGGACCTTCTCTGGACTGCCGCTGTGCACTGACGACTTTGCCCCTGGACCGTAGCTGAAACGCTTCTTGGATCTCCCCGCACGGATGTGGGATCGCCGATATAGGTAGGTATCAGGATCAGGTAAGTATGACGTATTTTAGGATAAGGTATCAACCCGCACTCGAATAAATGTTCAAAAGTACTTCTATTTCAAATAGTAAAATATCCTCTATTTAATTCTATTCCAGATAGTACAAGATTGTGTAAAGCTGTTTTAAAGATTTAACGCGTCTACCGCGGGATCGTTCGACGCCGAGTCTAAGTTATTCTTAAGGCGAAGTATTCCTGCCGAGGAAAATTATTATCGACCAGCTCGCTCGACTCTCTAGCGACGACTTCCTCGATCGGTGGGTTTCGCTCGGGCTCCTCGACTCCCGGCAGCATCCCCACTTGGTCACGGCTCCGCCCCATCGAGCGCATCGGGGTCTACCAGATGTTCCATACACCTGCCAGCCAGATGTGGTCGTTCGAAGCTTCCGCATTCCTGAGTCCATTGTTCGATCGAGGCAGGTGTTGCCACGTACAATAGGCTCATTTATTCGATGTAAACATGTTATTCACAACTTTCGCAAATACATGATTTCAAAACTACGCAGTATTCCATTCTCTCGATCCTTCTATTACTTCAAAATTATTCTTCACGAATGTTAACAATTATCAAATCTTAGTAATTATTGAATATGATCTGGGAAAAGGGAATCCTACGCTCACATTATTATAATTCGCTCGCTCGTGCCTTATTCTATGTTACCAGCTCGTGGTATCGCTCGCCATTGTTAAACAATAATCAACAATTGTTCATTCGGGCTTGTTAACACATTTGACAATTTAAATACAACTTACTATAATCGATTTCGCTTCACGACGTTCGAATGTTCGGTTCTACGTGTCACGCGCTCTCTTTCCACCTTCGTGGTTCACGCCTCCACCTGACAACGCCGTTCGAATGACCGTTCGATTGTCAAATTGATTTCACAGTATCGCCACTAAAGCATATTAATAGAAATTATCATTTCAATCCATCGTTATATGTCGGCTAGTCCGACCGCGCCTCCGTGGTTCTTGTTCCCTTACTTTATTGCCATTCGAAGTGTCATTTGACGGTGAAACTTTGTTCTCTCAATTGCCTAGATCGCGTAACAATTGATAAATTCGCGATTGACCGTCGGTATCGCGAATTTCCATCGCTTCACGTCGCGGTTCTAGTTTCGCATACTTCGCGCGTACTTTCCGATATATCGACGGTTGTTCGTTGATATTTGCAACTCTCTGACGCCGTTTCGCTACTCAAATCGTCGCGCTTATCGTTAGATCGTTCGGTCGATCGTTCGCTTTGCGTGGTCGCTATTACCCCCAGTTGGGAACCGCTGTCGCGTCTCCCGTCGGACAGGTCAATTTTATTTCGTTATCGGTAGGTCAAGCCAGCTGATCCGGACTCTGTTGGATCATCGGACTGGTTGTTACAGTTGCCATACCGTTCGCTAATGCATTTCGTTGGGTAACGCATTTTCCCGATTTTTGTACGGGTGACGGGTTCGCCCCGGGTTTTCCCAATGGTCTGAAATTCAACATGCATGTGTTCCCAAGTGTCTCGAAGTGATTTTACATTCGACTGACGATTTTGCCCCGGTCTCGCGACAATGCTAAATTACCCCTACTAATCACGGATCTCGTCATATTTCCGCGTAATCTGTCTCGCTTGACTATATTTCGTCATATTCTCATTGTCAACTTACCCCTGACTCTATGAATTTGCGTTATTAAATTAATTTGCATTGTTTCGTGGATCGAGCTTGCAAGCTTTTAATCTATTTACGAGTCTTTGAATTCCTTCGCGTGAATCTACTTGTTTTTGTTTGGACCACCGATACCGCCTCGGCTGATGAGATGGACGAAAAGAGAACGTACGCAGGGTGGCTCCCTCACCGCGCCAAGGTGGCACACCGTCGAGGGAGTGGAAGGTGGGAGTAAATAGGACGCAAAGTAAGTATGGAGAGAAGGTAGGTAGGTAGGTAGGTAGGTAGGTAGGTACGTACGTACGCTTAGTTAATCGTAACTTTGTTTCTGTGTTTCAGGTCAGGCCTCGTTTCTCGAAGGAATCATCGTCATCGTCATCGTTATCGTGGATCAACGCTGGACAACGCGAGGGGGGATGAGGGGTTTGGGGAGGGGAATAGACACAAGGTAAGTGGAAAAGGTAGGTATGTAAAATTAATGTAGACAATTTTTTGGCTACAGCTTTTTGTATTCAACCAACGGAGTTGTTCTACTTAAACAATATAATGACACACATAATAGATATATAATGACGCATATAATAATAGATGGATATATAATGACACACATAAGAATAGATGGATATATAATGGCACATATATATATCTATATATATAAGTACCGTCCGTCTGTCTGTCTGTCTGTCTGTCTGTCTGTATGTACGCGAACTACTCATTCGTTAGTGGACCGAATTTTTACCAAAAGTATATGAAACGGGTAGAATTTCCCGGGGATGAAAATGTCGTGGCCATTTTTTTGCTACCGATTTTCTGGAAACCAATTTTTCTAATTCTTCTAATTTTTCGGGAAATAATTGACTAAATTTAAAAGAATTATATATGAAACAGGGGT
>NW_020218996.1:718-1086 GCF_003070985.1 Temnothorax curvispinosus | reverse complement strand
ATAAATATTAAATAAATGTTTTTTTCAAATTATTATTGCAAATAAATAAGTAATGTAAAATAAATATTAAATTAATATCGAATAAATGTTAAATAAACATTTTTTAAAACCATTATTGCAAATAAATAATTAATGTAACATAAATATTAAATTAATATCGAATAAATGTTGAATAAACGTTTTTTTTTAATCATTATTGCAAATAAATAATTAATGTAACATAAATATTAAATTAATGTCGAATAAATGTTAAATAAACGTTTTTTAAAATTATTATTGCAAATAAATAATTAATGTAACATAAATATTAAATTAATGTCGAATAAATATTAAATAAATGTTTTTTAAAATCATTATTGCAAATGAAT
>NW_020218996.1:0-618 GCF_003070985.1 Temnothorax curvispinosus | reverse complement strand
AACTTATTATTGCAAATAACTTACTAATGTAAAACAAATATTAAATAAACGTTAAATAAACGTTTAATAAATATTTAATAAACGTTAAATAAATATTATTTTTACAATAAACTGTACAAATGTATAATTAATAAAAAATAAATATTAAAAACACATTTAAAAAACATTGTCTGCTGATTGGGTTATTTATAAGCGGATACGACGAAACGAAAGCTTGAATTCTCTAGTTTCTGGAAACCATCCAATAATTAGTTCCATCGGTAATAGTTAATTTAATTTTATCGGAAAATGCGAGAAAAGGAAATGTCTCAGTACCCGACCATCAGTTTTTGGTTATGTCCCGATATCCGGCCACTCGATATCCCTGTTACCAACCATTCGCAGATGGAAGCAGAGACAACTTTTTTTATATTCAGTATTTCTTTATTAGTAAGACAAGGAAATTTTTGGTAACATCAGGTACATATAGCAACAGTTTGTAAAATATCTTCGCATTATCATTTTTGTTTTTCTTTTTTCAGTTCTTTTCGCAGTTTTTTCAATTAAGCCAGCTGCCTTTTTTTCTCTTCTTGTTCCAGCTTTTTTTGTTCTTGCGCTCGCTTCTTCTCTTCTTGCACA
>NW_020218995.1:0-2634 GCF_003070985.1 Temnothorax curvispinosus | reverse complement strand
AAATTTTATTACTATTTTATAACTAAATTTGTTTCTTAAGATGCAGTTTATAATTATAAATATTTTCTCGTATTTAAAAAACACTTACCTTGGTGGGATCGAACTCGGGACCTCTGGATCGTGAGCCAACTGCCTTACGTGGTAGACTACTTCTTAATTTGATGTAAGTGTTATATATAGTCTACATGTGTCATAACCAGCGCAAATATATAATTTTTCAAAAATCATCTTAAGAAACAAATTCAGTTTAAAAAAAGTAATAAAATTTTGAATTGAATATTAAAATGATATCCTCAGTACTATTTCAAAACTTGTACACTTTTATCACGACGAATTAGTACAGACCTTCATATAAAATGTATTTGTGCCTTACTTTTATCTCTTTTTCTTAATATCAGGAATTACCCATTATAATGTTTCTATACAAATTGTAGTACTGGTCAGTGATTAATTTCACATGGAATATTTAGTTCAGTACTTGAGTATTAATATTAAAATACTGGCCAGTGATTTATTACACATGGAATCCTTGGTTCAGTACTTCAGTACTAACATTGAAATACTCATCAGTAATTCAACAAGTATTTATTACACAAGTATTTTTCACCTAGTATTAAATGCTTTCTCATTAGAAATTTAATACTAAGTATTCAATACTCGTCCTGTATTAAATACTACTTTCATAAATTACTGACCAGTAATAAAATACTATGCAATATTTGGATCACAGTGATTCAAGTACTAATAAATACTTAATTTTAGTATTATTAATACACAAAATAAGTATTTATTACTAACCAGCTAGTAATACTTTTTTGTAAGGGTATTTTTTTATATATGCAGTGTTTGTCTGGATAGGTCCTAAATATAAAATTTATATATATTATTTATACATATGTGATTGATCGCGCAATTACGCCATTTCTTAAACGTCCATAAAATTATTTTGTACAATTTACATAAACAATGTAATATTTTTTAGGATTAAAATCTAAATTGATCGAATTTTATAAGTGCGCACTCAAAACAGCGCTATTAATCGCTTTGACGTTGAATCAACCTTGAATCGACACTGGACATGATCGATATTGCAGGAATATCGACTTTCTTATCGACTCAACCAGCTGTCAACCATATCGACGTTGAATTAACCTTGAATCAAGGTTACATTTCTGACTGGGCTATTTTTATATAGTTATTAAAATAATACTAATTGTAAGAGTATATAAAAACAAAGCTTCCTCTATATGAGGAAGCAAAATGTTTTCTAAATTTACATGCATTAATATTTTTTTTAAAACATGCCTGACATTTATTAATTATTTAGAATAATGAGGCAATGGCTGCACATCGATTGGATATTCTCGTTGACGTCTAAAGGTCGAGAGCAAAAGAAGATGCTGAAGATATTACATAAATTTACTAAACGAGTACGCAAAAATGCTTTTTAATATTAGATATATTTAGACATTACCTATTTAGAAATATTACAACAATAAAAAAATTATAATTTATAGATACTAACAACACATTACTTATGTATTTAATGTTGTATCATTAATGTTGTATTTACATAGATAATTGCTGAAAGAAAACTTTATCATGATCGCACTAATGGTCAATACTTGAAAAGCTTTTATAATGACACGTCGGCAAACAGAGATGACGCAGAACCGGTAGGAAGTACGTAATGTAATCGATAGCTATTTTTTAAATCTGGTTGGTGTTTAATATCATAAATTATATTTTACAAATGAATATTATACTTATAGTTTAAATTCTTAAGTAATCAAGTTAATAAAAAAGTCACAGAAGAATTTTGCTGTTAATTTGATACAGACATGTGTTTACATATTTCGATTTAGTACGAAGAAAACGACTTGCAATGTTGGATCTTCTAATAGCAGCATCTCGTGATGGCCTTATGACTGATTCAGATATTAGGGAGGAAGTTGATACTTTTATGTTTGAGGTATATTTCTTTTGTATAACCTTTCTTATTCATTATTTGGTTTATCGATACATGATACATTGATATATACGATTATAGGGTCATGATACTACAGCAATGGGTTTGTGCTTCATTTTGGCACTATTAGCTGAGCATAAGGACATTCAGGTATCTATCGTCAAATGTAAATCGGTATTCTAAATAGACAAAGAAATTAATTGATTCCAAAAGTTATTTATTAACCCTCCATTTATATACGGCATCCTAGCCAAAATGATATCTGCTCATAACAATAGAACTTGCAAACCTTCCAAAAAATATTAAATAATAAATAAATGATGTTCATTAAAATGATTATATAATCGTCAAATACAATGTAGACAAATGTTTCATAAATTTTTTCAAATTTTTAAAAATTATTTAGGGTAGAGAAAGATAGCGTCAAACGTGATAGACCCACGTATACACTCCAAATAGCCGGAGAGCTGGCAACGGAAAAATAAACATGCCTCGGTCCATGAAATATCTTACCTGGAAAAGGTTCGATTGCTGCCGGCAAAGCGAAAGCCCGACCGTCAGAAGGCGGACTGGAAGCTATGTGGGTGGGCGGGCGATCAAACGTGTAAATTTTTCAACAAAAAAAACTGTCGATCGGCACGGCTGAAAATTTGCATAGGTATCGA
>NW_020218994.1:526-8528 GCF_003070985.1 Temnothorax curvispinosus | reverse complement strand
GTTTCTTTTCCTCCTCCGAGTATTCTCGGGGCGCATCTTCTTCTTCTTGCTGTATCGTATGCACAGCTGACGCCTCTGTTATCGGGTTACGGCTCAATGCGTCGGCGTTTAGGTTGCTCTTCCCTGCCTTGTGTATGATTTCGTAATCATACTCCTCTAATTTAAGCCTCCATCTAATTAATCTTGAACCGGGGTCGGTAACATTGAATAACCAGATCAATGGTTTGTGATCGGTTATTATTTTAAATCTAACGCCATAAAGATAGGGGCGAAAATGCTTGACTGCCCACACGATGGCTAGCAGTTCTTTCTCCGTCGTATTATAATTCTGTTCCGCTTTGCATAATACGCGGCTGGCGTACGCTATCGGTCGGTCTTGGCCGACTACTCCCTGTGAGAGGATAGCTCCTATAGCGAAATCTGACGCGTCTGTCGTCACGATAAATTCCTTATTAAAGTCGGGATAATTTAACACCGGCGCGGTTGTTAATTTTTCCTTTAATAATTCAAACGCGTTTTGCTGCTCTATTGACCAAATAAATTTTTCCCCTTTCCTAGTGAGCTTGGTCAGTGGCTTGGCTAGTTTCGAAAAATTTTCGATGAATTTTCGGTAGTACCCGGCTAGGCCTATGAACGACTGAATGTCTTTCAGTTTTTTAGGAGTCGGAAACTCCTTGACAGCTATTAATTTCGACGGGTCCGGCGAGATTCCTTTTTCCGAAATCACGTGACCCAGGTACACGACTTCTTTACGTAGAAATGCACATTTGCTCGGTTTCAACTTTAAGTTGTATTTTCGAAGTCTGATTAGCACGGCTATTATTCTTCTGATATGTTCCGTTAGCGTCGCCCCGTATATGACGATATCGTCGATATACACGAAACATCTCAGCCCTAGCAGGCCGGCCAGCACCGCGTACATTAGTCGCTGAAATGCTGCCGGTGCGTTTTTCAGGCCAAAAGGCATGCGATTAAATTCAAAGTGCCCATCCGGAGTGGAGAAGGCTGTTTTGCCTTTGTGGTCTTTATGCATGGGGATTTGGTGATACCCCGAAGCCAAATCTAAAACGGTAAAGTATTTCGCGTTACCTAATTGGTCTAAAATGTCGGTTATGTTCGGCATGGGGAAGGAATCTCCCATGGTGAGATCATTCATTTTCCGAAAATCAATAACCACGCGAAATTGCACTTTTCCGGATGCGTCCGGTTTTTTAAGAACGACTATTATTGGTGCGTTCCAGTGACTCGTGCTCGGGCTGATTATGCCGTCTTCGAGCATCTTTTCGATTTGCTTCTTCACTTCGGCCTTATGCTTCTCGGGTAACCGATATGGTTTCACATTCACCGGCGCGCTACCTGGCCGGATATTTATCTCGTGCTCTATTGCGGTAGTCGCGCTTAAATGGTCGCCGTCTATATAGAACACATCAAAGTAATCATCGCAAATTTGTTCTACGGCCGCTCGCTCTTCGGCGTTCAAGTGATCGAGCTGTACTTGCTCGCGTACTTTCTTTTGTCGTTCGGCGATGGTCTCGCGCTCGTCGCTCGAGCGTAACGAGAGAACGTCCGCGGTGTCGGGCGGCGGCAGGTCTTCTAAAGTTACATGTGGAGTGAGTATCTCCACGGGCTTGTCCGTCACATTCAATACGCTAATCGGACACTTAAATTCGACGGGCTGCACTAGGCAATGCCCGATAAAGACCCCTGGGGCGGGTTCGCCGCTCCGCACAATGCCGACACGATTATGATCGGTGACGGCTTCCACGATTGTTTCGCTATGTGGCGGAAGTTTTACCTTGCGAAAAGGTCGGAGCTTAAAGGAAGCTGAGCCGATTTTTAATCGCTTTTTCGAATTTGAAATATCCGCTTTGTGTTTTGAGAGGAAGTCGTTTCCTAAAATGCCTTCATATTCAATGGGAAAATTATCTTTCACCACGTACATCGTGTGGCGAATTTTTTTATCTCCGAGATTCACAGTGGCTTTTATCTTCCCTATCGTGTGAATCTGGTGTCCGGTCACGCCGATTAGCGCTAACCGTTCTTCCTTCACCATCGCTTTCGCTTTCAAATTTCCCACTTTTATTAACGTGAGTGTTGCGCCTGAATCTAATAACAGGTCCATTTCTCCTTTCTCTGCCTCCTGTACGGGCAGCGTCACTAAGTCTAGCGGGCCTTCCTCGTGCTTCTTGCTTATCTGTGCAACACGATATGTCTCGGCGGCGCGCGCCTTATTCCTTTTAGGCTTCTCATCCTCCTCGCTGCTGCTGCGAGAGGATGTTTCCTCGCTAGATTCTTGTGTCCTTGTCTTTCTGACAGTACTCACGGGCGTTTTCTTAACTGCTTCCGTTTTCGTTCGGCGCGGTCGCTCGGGTTTTGGTCGCCCGTTTAACGACCAGCATTCGTCGCGCTTATGCCCTGCCTTTTTACAATATGAACACTCTATCGTGTTAATGCTAGACTTCTCGGCTTTCGGCAATGCATATCTGTTTGCGTGACGGCTCGTACGGCAATCTCGCGCGTAATGACCGTTTTTTCCGCACTTGTGGCATTCTACCGTTTTCCCTGCGGTTCGCGCATTTATCGCGGGATATTTATTCTTTGCCGTTGCCGGTGCGTTCCGCGGGGAGGGGCCTTTAACTCTCTCCTCCGCGCTGGCGCCTGTTATCGCTTCTTGCAGGCTCTGGTATCGCTGCGCTCTCACTAACAATTTTATGTCATCATGTAAGCCAATTTGAAAATTATGCAGCGCTTGAATTTTGATATTATCTAGTATGGCCTTTTGCTGTTCTTGCGTATGACCTTTGCCCTCTTCCATTGCTTCGTAAAGCTCGCGGGCTAATTTCTCGACGCGCCTACCGAAGTCTTGCGCGCTCTCGCCTGGCTTTTGCGTTAACGAATTAAATTCGAGCTGCAGATGCGTCATGCAGCGTTTCCCTAGATATTCTGACTCGAGCTCGCGCTTCAATTGGTCAAAATCGCGTATGTCGCGTGTATCGAAGTCCGTCATTGCCTTCCCTTTAAATTTCGTGCACAGAATAGCTTCGAGTAGCATCGACTCGTCGGTCGGCTGGACATTCTTCATTGCATACGTGCTCGCGTTTACGAATTCACGGACACGTTCGCGCGACTCGCCGTTAATCTCGGGTATCATTGCTCGTGCCTCTTTAAGGCTGAGGTACCCGTTAACTAGACCCGGTTGATTCCGGACGTCGCTATGCGTTCGTCCATATGTGACATCTAAAGGGCCCTGACTACGTACGCGGCGGTCTCGCGTGTCGGGGTCAAGTGATAGCCGCTCCTGTCGACTATAAGATTCGCGCGTGGCGGATTCCATCCTGCCTACGCGGCCCTGTAACTCGCGAAAAGCGCGAAGAAGTTCGGCTGATCGGTCGAATTCCGTAGCCTCGATGCGGTCCATGCGTTCTTGCATGTCGCGCATTAGATTAATTAAATCAGTAATTACGGCGTCCGGGGCTCTCGACTCGGATCGCGTCGGCTCTGGGGCCTGAGATCGCCTGGCGGGCGGTCCATTTTGCGCCGTTTCGGTGACGGCTTGTTCGGACACTCTAGATGGGTCCGGACTTTCCTCGCGGTTCTCTCGGCTTGTAGTCGCGTTTCTCGTCTGACTCATTTTGAGAGCTTTAGGCGTATAGTCCTCCTCGTTAGGATCAAATACGTCGGTGTCGTGTGAAGTGAGGGAAAATTCTCCTCGTTGTGACACGTGGCTTGGCGTGACGTCGGAGACGTCTGTCAGTGAGTCAGTCGGAGTCGGTCGCTCTGTATTATTATCGCGGTGTTCGCGTTCGCCTGTTACGCTTACGTCTACTTCGTCGAACGGAAACTCGCGTTCTAGGACAACGTTCGGAGATAGTACGGGCGTCTCTTCCTCGGCAAAACGCGAATCTAAATTTTGTCGAACTTGATCTAATCCGTCTTGCTCAGCGGGCCGGTCTAACCCTTCGCTTTCAGCGGGCCGGTTTACCCCTTCGCTTTCAGCGGGCCGGTTTAACCCTTCGCTTTCGGATCGCGTCGCACTCACCGGGTTAACTAGATTACGCGAAGCGCGGTGCGCGGACTCGCTATGGACGAACGACGTTTGTCGGACGGGCGTCTGTTGGTTCGGGTCGTCCGACATCTACTTAGCGCTCGCGGATATAATGATTTTCGCACTTACAATATCGCCGCGAATCGCATGTTGCTGCCTGTCTGCATCGCCTGGTCGTCGGGCCGCTTCGCTGCTTGGCTGCGTCCCTGTCGTCGCTGCGTCCCTGTTGCGCTGCTATGCTGCTTCGCTGTGTCCCTGCGTCGTCGCTCGGGCCGGTGATGCCGTGCGGTAGGTCGTGGCCGTCTCAGGTGTCACTTCTGCACTCGCGGCTGCTACCGTCTCTTAGCTCGCGTCTTATCTGACTTTTCCTTTCCGGGATGCGTTGCCTCCCTTATTAATTGAACTTGGTTTGTTTCAGACGTGAGATGGCGATGTGGGCTGGTCCTTCCTCGCAAGATGGCTGAAACTATCCCACCGCTGCCACCAAATTGTTAGCCGGGTATCGGCTAAGGGGATCGAGTTCCGCTCGCGAGCGAGAAAGGAGTGAATCAATACGTCTGATTTCCAACTTATATCTTTATTGAATGAATGGGCTTGTTCTACACGAGTTGTCTCTTCTTGTTGAGTTCCCGCCTTGCGGTTTGTTTTCAGGAAATCGTAGGTGTTTCGACGCGACTGCTAGCTGTTCTTCGACCGACTGCCCGGCATGCCAATTCGGCGGTCTTTTATAGCCTTGCGACCGAGTCTTGTTGCTAACTCGGAACTTCCGAGTTAGCGCGGAATTCTCGTTGCCGACGCCTCGCGATGGCCTTCGCGTCAGCGATTTCGGTCGCTCCGGAGTCCGCGCTCCGGGTTCCGGTGTCGACTTGCATCGGATGATCGCTCGTCCGATGCAATCGTCAGGAGTTTCGGCGGAAGTCATATTCGACTTCTGTCGCTACCTATCGAATTACCTAATCGTTGCGCGCTCGCAACAACATTATACTTTTATATTACGCTTCCAAATCTTGATTTGGAGGGTTTATCGATGTTTTTCTTGTTGTGCAATTCGGGGAAACTTGTTTTCGCGTTCGTACTAATGGTATATCTCTTATATGAAATACATCTTGTGACGAGCTGACAGCTCGCCGCAACTCGAGACGCCATATTAGGATAAAAGTAGGATAAGGAAATCTGTACTTCCGTAATTTTTTCTCGTTTTCTATATAAAATCAGAGTTCCCCCGAATCATTAATGTATGTACTGCAATTCTGGAGAAGGATTTTTAATTCTGTCAAATTAATACGACGCTACGTGCCGACAAAAAATGCCGGTAAAACAGACGGCTCCAGCATCCCCTTAAAAACTATAAGGAAGCAATGTGTAAGTTTCTACTTGCACACTTAAAAACTATGAGGAAGCAATGTGCAAGTTTCTACTTGCACACTTAAAAATTATAAGAAAGCAATGTGCAAGTTTTTACTTGCACACTTTTTTTATTGTGATAAGTTTTATTGCGACTAATATCTATTATACTATTACAAAAATTAATGAAATAATTAATATTTTTACTAAAATGATTTTTATTATAGATAAGCTATACAAGATGAACTATAAGAATATGTAATTTAAAATGTTGCTTTTTTTAGAAATTTAAATTTTATTTTTTAAACTGTTTGTTTATTTCTTTTGTTTTTTACTGCATTTTATGCTGAATGCATTTTTATACTTTTTACTGCGCTCAACTCAGAAAGCATTTTTACAGTAATCATTGCGTTCAGAGCAGACTGTCTAATGCAATTAATGTAAATGGTTGTCGAAGTTCTAACTTTAGTAAATTTTGAAATACTTTTTTTTTTCGTTGGAGGAGAAAAATGCTTAACGCATGCCCTAGGGCCGGTTCCTAGAATTATGTCGGATTTTATGCCTTCATACGTATCAATTCAGAGTTCTTTTTCTATTAATTTTTAATAATTGAAGTAGTACATCAAAATGTTTTTCTGTTATACTTATCAGTTACATTTGTTAATAATTTTTTAATAAATTACGTAAAAGGTCAAAATTCGTAAAAGGTCTTCGGAATAATTACCCTTAATTGTCGCTTATTACTTATTTAAAAGTTATAAATCAAAAAGTTTTGCAAAATATATTAATAACCTCTAATGTTTCGTATATTAATAACCTTAAATGTTTAATAGGAGCAATGGTAACGATCTGTAATGATGAAAAAGAAATGTGCAAGTCTCTAATTTGCACACTTTCTTAATTTTAAATTTAACCTTTTTATGAATTAAAAAAGGATTAGTAGCACAAGCGTTGTTTTACAATTGACGCAATGTCAAATTGATATTCACTTTGAGAGTTTCGGCTACATGGTTTATATATGAACTTTGCATATGGACCTTTGATCGTGTATAAAGCTGGATCTAATCAACCAAATCGTAAAGAATTATATATAAAATAGGGATAGAAAAGACTGTAAAATGTAATAGAATTAGAAATAACCTGATATCTAAAAATTTGCGAAAGTTAGAGCTGCCACAGACATTTTTCAAAAAATTCAAATTTTTATAAAAAATGCACCCCTTTACCAATCATCGCCAAATTCAATACCACCCTTCTTTTAACGATACTCTATATAAAATTACATGTATAACTTATACATGTAACTTTTTAAGCAAAAATCGGTAACTCCTTCACCGATCCTCGCCAAATTCAATACCTTCCTTAAATAATATTCTATCCATTAAATAACTTCCCGGGAAAAAAGAATTAGATCTGACCAGATCAAATTATATCTCAGCAGATCAAATTTTATCTGGCCAGATATGCTCAGATATAACTTCTCATTTCTGCGCAGATCTGCTCATATAAGTTTATGTATAATTATATATAACTATAAGTATATGCATGGTGTGTAATCTAATTTTCGACGGCTCAGATCGGATCATATCTGCTCAAATTGGACCATATCTGCTCAGATCGAATCACGTCTGTGATTGAATTTCATCGAAACAGTCCAGATCTGAGTGTATCTTTAGATATAACCGTATATTTATACTCGAATGCGATTCAAAATACATTACATCTGACCATATATGTTCAGATATAAATCAAACTGAGGTTGTGTTTGATCGAAAACTGTTCAGGTCTGACGATATCTGGCCATGTTTAACTATAATAAATTAAATGTTTGATGCTCGATATTCGTCTAATGTGATATTTGAATATATAAATATGATTTTATTTATATACATAGTGTTAAAAGTAAAGAAGAAACTAGGGAGATTATATATTCGTCGACGCGGTAGTTGTTAGTGAGAATTATAGTTCTATTGAACTACAGCGGATGGCGTTAGTGGTAGCTACCGCTACTGCCTTCTATGTTAGTGTTACATAATCCGCGCGTGGCGCAGTCTGCCTAGCGACACGGAGACAGAGAGAGGGTTCGAGAACTCGTAACAACGCGTGCGCGTATTTTTTTGCCGTTGCGTGCTTGCCGCTCTACGAGCATTCGTTTGTCGTTCGTCCTACGTTTCGGATCGTCCTGCGTGACGAGTCATTTTTCCGCCATTACGTTTCTTTATACGAATTGAGTTACCGAAAGTATTCGCGGTAATATTTCTGATTCGCATTCATTCTCGACAGTTAAATCGGATAAAGAGTCACGGCGCTAAGACTATATTAACGGGTTGTGCTGTATTAATTGAAGATACATAGCGCTTATGCTACGACGCTGTTTGCCAAAATGGACGACGCCACCATTGGAAAATTATAGAACGCCTTGTCGGATTTGGTCGACGCGACCATCACTGCTGCGGACGTAATGCCCTGTTAGGCTTAATCGACACGACTATCATTGCGGCGGATGGAATGTCCTGTTGACTTGGTCTGTGCGACCACTAATTTTGTGCTGGAATGCCTTCCGGGCTTATGGTCGATTTATCATTATTACGAGGATTCCTTGAACTGGATACA
>NW_020218994.1:0-516 GCF_003070985.1 Temnothorax curvispinosus | reverse complement strand
AGTAATTTTTTTAATTTTTATCATTTTTAATGTATTAAACTACAAACGAAATTTTTGTTACTACAAACAACTACAAACAAAATGCTAACGTTTTTTGTAAAAAAATTAATTTTTCGGAAGTCGGGTGCCAGGTTCACATATAGGTTTGGTCCTTGTGGACCTGGAAGGCAACAACAAGAAATATACAGTAATCGTTAGTCACGAAGATGCGGAAAAAGCCCGAAAAGATTACTACTACTACTACTAAATTAATATAATTAATATAATAACAAATAATTTCGATATTTTTATAAATCTGAAAACTGTTATTTATTTTATAGACATGACTTTTGCAACATTATTGTTTAAGTACAAGATTTTTTTTATATATTTAGAATAGGTGCTCCTATCGTCGTGTCACGTCGTGTCTAAGATAGGTGAAGATAAGTTATATTTATTAGAGAATTTGAGTCGCCAGTGAATAATTAAAATTAACAGAGATATTGCGAGCGACCCAACTGGCCAAATTTTATTGAT
>NW_020218993.1:0-4322 GCF_003070985.1 Temnothorax curvispinosus | reverse complement strand
TATAAATACAGTGCTAATTACGGAAAATATAAATATTATATATTTTAATTGACTCATGCACGTAATTCTGTATTAACCACGACATTAATTACAGCTATTTCATCTGTCTGATCTGCGGAACAACTTCAAGCAGTGATCGTGGCTAATCCTTTTCTAATGAAAGCGTGAAACCTCGAACTCGAATGAAGTCTTGAACCCTCTTTTCCGCGATACTGATCATCTCGCTTGTGAATCGTGTGCGTGTAATCGTGTGAGGTTCGTTTCGCGTTTGACCGTTTGACCGAATGTCAGATTAGAAGGTAACACTTGTATAGAAAGATACATCAATTTTTACGTCGACGATGAAAACGGTGATAGCGTTCGTTCGTAACAATTCTTTTATTCTTCATAATTAAAGCATTATTAGTATAAAGTTAAAGAAGGCGAGAAGAGAGGAAGAAGAAGAAAAGAGGAGAATCTGCTTAAGAGGAAGTGAAATGAGAGAGAGAGAGAGAAAGAAGGTAAACGTTTCAAAATTATTCAAATTTATATTGTATTAATATATATGTATATGTAGAAAGGGCTGTAAGGGTCACAACGCGGATCACGGTGCGTTCAGATATAAATGTGATTTATTCCTCGATTTACAAAAATCCAAACGTTTCGGCTCCTGTCCGAGCCATCCTCAGTGGTATAATATTAACATCAAAAATATATATTCTCCCTTAACATGGTGAGTTTACTGTTTCAATTTGACAGAAACTGAGTGAGACTAAAAGGTCTAAATCTGTAACGTAATTAAGAGTTACATCCTTGTCTTAAATTAAAATTCTAGAAAAACTCACCAGTTAGTCTGGAGAAAAAATACATCGCAGTCAAACCGAATAATGAGAAAATAAGGCAAAGAGAATGATTTGTGCAGAGCGATCTGTAAGACGAGATCCCATCGACACGACGCACAACGAAAGACTGATTCGGTAAACCCACGCAGATAAACGTCTTATAACAAACTTGACAACGTGTAGGTCATAAAGTAATAAATAATATACGGTGGTCGACGATAAATACAAAGGTATATAGTCAGGAATGTCTAAAGTCAAATTTGTACAAATAAATATAAAACGTCGGTCAACAGATAAAAATAAAAATTCAAAAAATATAAATCAGCGGTAATAAATACATAAAATTGTAAAAAAGATTGAGAACTTGTGGAAAAGCAAAGCGTCATGGATATGGTTTACAGTTTATCCAAGATAGAAACATATGCATGGTGCAAAAACTCTGTATCGGCCTGAGAGTTCAAACCGTTCTTTTGCAATTTAATATACAGCATCTCTGATACCAATCGCTTCGATAAAAACCTTTCCTTATCCAGAATTTCGACGTTATTCCAATCAAAGTCGTGATTAAAATCTAATTTATGTTCGGTAATGACAGAAAGATTTGTCGTGTTTCTACGGATATGATTACGGTATTCAGTAATTCTCGTTTTAAGTTACCTCAAAGTCTGGCCCACGTAAGTCGCGTCACAATTTTTACATGAAATTCTGTACACGACGTTTTTGTGTGATTGAGTAGGAAGAATATCCTTCTGGACTTTGATATAATTATTTAATTTATTCAAGCTATAAAATGACAGGTTGACATTCAGATCCGTAACCACGCTTTTAAATTTCTCCGATATATATATATGGAACATAAGGTACAGTGAACCAATGGCCACGGCTTTTTTCGTTAGTAGGTGGAGGTTCATTCTGTATACGTGTACGTTTATAAAGTAAAGATTGTATTCTTGTATTAATAGTGTCGAATATGAACGTCAATGGGTAGTCATTAGATAGCAGAGTGTCAATTATGAATTTTATATTTTTTTGATGGTATCTAGGGTGAAATAATAAAAAAGCCCTATCGACCATGCCCATGACAGTGCCTCTTTTCTGGGAAACAGGGTGTTGCGACATAAAATTAAGATAACGGCCTGAAAACGTCGGTTTATGAAACCAATCAAATTCCAGACCGTTGTTGTCTTTAATCAACGTTACGTCAAGAAAATTTAATTTGTCTCCTCCTACTTCAACGGTAAACTGTAACCTCTGATGGTAAGAATTAAATGCTTGTAAAATTGCGTCAATAGAGTTACGAGGTACAGCCATCGCAATGTCATCCACATATCTGCAGTAAAACGGCAACGTAAAGGTAAATAATTGCAACACACTGTTTTCCAGATCCTGCATAACGATGTCAGCAACGATGGGTGACAACGGAGAGCCCATGGGGGAACCAAATTTTTGTTTGTATATGATATTGTCAAAGGTAAAGAAAGTTGAATTTAAGATTAATTCTATAACCCGCAAGAATTCAACCTTAGGAATATTACAATTCTTAGAGATATGTGCCCATCTGTTAGAAATATTTTCAAGAACTAAATTTCTGGGGATATTAGTGAATAATGAAATAGCATCGAGCGAAATAAAAGTGTAATCATTATTAATATGTGTGCCGTTAAGTTTCGTGACTAGTTCAAAGCTATTATTTATGTGGCTATTAGACTTCGGTGTACTTGTAGAAATAATTTTGTGAAGAAAATGAGCTAACGCGTATGTGGGACTATCGATAGAAGAAACAATTATTCTGAAAGAATATCCGGTTTTGTGTATCTTGAGTAAACCATAGGCCCTCGGCAGGACACCGCATCACTGCATAAAAATTGTTTATACTTTTCTTCAGATATATATTTATGCTTTTTCCATCTCACAAGTGTGTCTCTAATTTGTTTCGAAAGCTGTTTGGTGGGATCTTCAGAAACTTTCATATCGTATCAGTGTCTTGAAGGATATCTGTAATTTTTTGTTTATATATCTCCTTGTCTAAGGCTACCGTGCAATTGCCTTTATCTGCTCTTGTAAAGATAATATTAGGATTGTTATTTATAAATGATTTCGTAGATTTAACCATGTTAGAAATGTTCTGATAGAAAGAAGATCTCATATGAGAGAAGGAAAGGAGATTATTGATGATAGGTATGGAACGGTTTCTAATGTTCAATATCTGATTAATATGTAAACCTCTCGTATTACATTCAATACATTTAATGAAATCCATGATAGTCTTTTTAGTGTCATTAATAGGCAAGGAAAAGTTTTCTCTTAACTGTAAAAGACATTGAACATTTTCAGGTATTTTTATTGTGGATAAGTTGATGAACCAATTATCTTTAGTGGCAGTAAAGAAAGATTTAATCGGAGTACTTAAGAAGTCGAGAGGATCAATATGTACTACAAAGGAATCCGAATTTATATTATTATCGAGCAAGGGGACAGGAACATTGACAGTCCCTCCACTACCATAGACATAATGTATAGGTTTCAATTGTTTAATTTTAGACAAATTATGTTTTTTAATAATCTATTCGCATTTTTTATCCATTTTACTCTGAATGTATTGAGAATACCTTTTTAATGTAAAACCTTGTCTCTTGAAAAAGTCGTTACAAATATACAAAGGGATATGTCGAGTGATACATCTCGTGAGATGGAAAATATGCCTTTGTGATTGATTAACAATTCTATGTGCATCAGTAAGTTCAATTTTAATGAGACTTTTTATAAAGTTCGCAGTTAAAAGCTTAAATTTACTTTTTGAGTTATAATGCGAGAGATACGGTGTAAAGTTATAAAACCGTTGTAAATGTTGCGGTACGATGTCGTTATGTAAACAGAATTTTAGGAATCTAATACGGGTCTTGTTCTTACAAATGGTCTCCTTTGCCTTAATCCATTGCTTCATCCAAGCGGTGATGTGATGACCACAGGTCGATGAGATGAATCCAAAAAATGTGAAATGACGCATATTCTTTCAAGCCAGCATAAATTCAATAAGTGTGATATAAAGACCCTCAAAATAAAAATATAAGTAGAAAGGGCTGTAAAGGTTACAACGCGGATCACGGTGCGTTCAGATATAAATGTGATTTATTCCTCGAATTACAAAATTCCAAACGTTTCGGCTCCTGTCCGAGCCATCCTCAGTGGTATAATATTAATATAAAAAATATATATTCTCCCTTAACATGGTGAGTTTACTGTTAATTAATCATTAAAAAGTTATATTATGTCTTGCTCAATATTTAGAAATTAATTAAATCTAAAAATAAAATAATTTCCCTCCGCACGAGCCGAAATAATTAATAAGATATTTTTTTATTATATGCAAAATAGACGCCAAGGACACTTTTACAGTACACATTAATGATACGCGAGATTCACTTATACGTGTACAAGTTAAACGCCTACTATTATTTTCTATTTTGTATACATTGAGTATAATATTATATATTTTTTTTT
>NW_020218992.1:0-7056 GCF_003070985.1 Temnothorax curvispinosus | reverse complement strand
AAAAAGTGTACAATCAACGGTTAGCACAGACAAATACTGGGAAACGTAATTTGAAGACACGAGTCGAAACCACACCAGATGATTGTAACAATCCCATGGCACATGTAACGTTTTACTTTTGGCATTTTCGTAGCGCAAGCGAAAACTAACCTCAAACGTTGCGTCTGTATGGGTGCATTCGGGGAGCACGCTATTAGCACAATTATCGTCCAAAACTGTTCGAGGAGACGCTTTGTGGCGCGGCGCTGTGATATACGATGATGACGTCACTGTAAAGGCAGCGTGACGTCATCACTCGCGCTATTTTCGCTATTATTTTCTAGGTGAGGCACGAAATACTATTGGCGCTTAAGCTGCGTTCGGGCAGCTTGCTATCGCTGTCGCGCTATTGGCTCTTCGAACGAAGTTCATAGCGTTTGCGTTTATAGCGTTAATAGCGTCTCCCCGAATGCACCCTATATTACACGTGCTCCAGAGCACACACTTCGCGTTCACGCAGCTGATGTCGAGTGAGATCAATGCTACCAACTTACAGAAAATGCGACGTTGTTGCGATCAAAATACTTTTTTATGAGAGCTATTGTATTTAATTTATTAATAAATGACGTAAATAAATAACGTAATATAATTTCATTAGTATTTTTAAATAGTAATTACTATGTTTTGTTACTTTTTAAAGATTTTCACACTTTCAGATTTTCGTTTGTGTCAGTTGCAAGTCAGGTACAGTCTTTCTAAAAATCATTAAAAGTGAAAGTTTGCATACGAGAAAATATGCCTGAAAATGTCTCTATAGCTCTTAAAAACACAGGCAACCGTTATTTTAATAAAATATTAATATAAATATTACTTTCCAGTAAAGAATATCTTCTTAAATATGTTAATTAGCTTTATGTTACGTTTCTTAAACTTTTGGCAGGGTCATACAACCTTAAAACAGGGCACACACGTGTGTATCCACTGCTTTATAAAAGTTATGATTTTCGCTCGGATTTTTGTTAAAGCAGGGCACACACATGTTTTAAGCAAATATTTTGTATTTAATTAGCAAACGTTGTCACGTGACCTTCAAATGAAGTTGCGCAGTACTTTAAAAACGTAAATTATCATTTTCCTACCTTACCGACATCAAAACTTTAAAATTAAATTTAAAAAAAAAACGAGACCTGAGCGACGATTTTCCTTCTCAGAATGTTTTTTACACACAGAAATAAACAATTTTACAAAGTTGTAAGAAAATCGAAGAGGAGAGCGTTATACTAAACATTTACCAAAAAAATATATAAATTTATTTAAAATTTTTATGCAAAACATTATTAAAAAATAATTGTTTTACCTATTCCATAAAACAATTTAGGCACGTGAATACAGATCCTGACAATTAAGCGCACGCATGTGTTGTGTGCCCTACGTTCGCACGCAATGCACTGTTTTCCATATGCTCTGTTTATTGTCAACTTCTCTGAGCACACGCAACACGTACTATCCAAGTCTTCGTCAGAATCCGACCGCTGCTGCTTCCTTGATTTCGATTTACGCCCACTGCTCGTCGAAGGCTGCGGTTCTGTTTGTGTGGCATTTTTTGAGGGCCGGCTGCGTAAGCGCTCATTTTATCTTTTCTCACCGCAAGAACTGCCTTCCTGAGTTGCTCCTTGTCGACGAGAGTTGTTTTGCAACGATACATGCATACCATTTCCCTCTTATACAAATTGACGCACGTGCAAGGGAAGACAGAATCGTACGTTCGAGAGAAACCTAACCTAAAATCGCCGTGAGCTGAAGTCGTGCGCCCGGCGCGCCACAGTGACGAAACTGCCAGACTTGCCCCGGGTGCTTACTGACGGATTAGCCCCAAACACAAGTTTCAGGTTTGAAACTTCCACGAAATATTAGACATCAACGATAATGAAAAAACTACACTGGATTTGTGTTCAGCATGCATTACTCATTATAATCACGTACCTCGAGATTTGGAGAGCAAATATTATTGCAGATATTACAAAATTTCCACGCACAAAAAATTTCACTTTTACCTTCCGAAAACACGTTTGCCCTCGTAAAAATCATAACACGGCAGGTAACCTGCCGAAACTCTATTTTTGATATAATATAGTTATATACATTATTGCAAAATTGAATAATTGTACTATACAATCAATTCTAAAATAATTAAAAATTGTTCAGTGTTTTACGACAGAATATTTAGAATCTCATGTCATATTACTTGACTTTATCTATCATAAAGTCAATTTTTTAATCAAAAATAGATGGATAGGCTACGAAAAATTAGGGTTAAATCGATGCTTGGTTAGAATAAATTCTAGTAATAAATAACAATTATCACTTTTTCTATAAAATAAAATGCATAATAAGACAAAAATATTTCTTATCTTTTTTATTCATATGTATTTATGCATACTACACGCTTGTTTTTATGCATACTAAAATTCTAAATATATATCTATATATATGCTTCTTTGCATCGATATATATAATATTTAATCTTGGATAAATATATGGAAAGGAATATAATACATCCTATAAACTAATTCATAATCTGTTCCTATTTACAACATATTGTTTTTAATATCTAACACAATATCTTACTTATTTTTTACTCAAAGTAGACTTATCTATGTAACAAAAGTTGGAAAATTTAATTTCTTATGTACTTTAAAATTTTATTCAAAAGTTATTTTAAGAGACACGGTAGTGTCTCGCGCCAAGTACACGCGAAGCGAGACCGCACCGTGATTCTTTTACGCGACGCGACGAGTTGCAAGTACTCGAGATTTTGAGATCTCGACAATGACTTAACGGATCAAGTTCTGAGTAGGCTCAATCGATAGCTTGGAGTCGATTTATATAATAAAAGTGTTTTTATTTTTTCTCTACGTGCCCTACAAGCGGAGATATTACGATGCAAAGTCCAAAATGTAAATATTTCGATTAAGATACGTCGTTATTATCGTCGTCGCCGTGTTCCTTTCACTTTTTCGACACTATGCGGCACTAATATCACTTTTGATGATAAACCGTGCGCGCGTTATTATCGATCCAGCATGTAAATCAAATCGATATGTATGACTTATGAAGGGCGGCAGTGTGGTCTAGTGGTAGAGCGCCAGACTCGTAATCTGAGGAACCAGGGTTCGAGTCCACTAGAGCCATGTAAGCATGGAACGTTTTTCCGAAGCTGCGCCCCTCCGTGCAAGATAGGCTCTTGTGCGGAGCAAACTGGGCTCCGTCTTTCGGAAAGAGACGTTAAGCCCTTGGTCCAAAGGGTTAAAGTGAGAGGAGAAAGGGTAGTAGTGTAAAGGTTTGGGTAAAGTTCCTTATAAAAACGCCTTGCAAACCCTGCGGGGATAAGCAATAAAGATAGTTTATGTATGACTTATGATTTATCGGCCAGGATAGAAAGATACCAAGAGACACGGCAGTATCTCACGTTAAGTACACGCGAAGCGAGACCGTGTATCTTTACGCGGTTGCGAGTATATTATCAACCTAGCAAGTAAAGCCATTCGAATCGATATATCGATATATGTACATACGTGTGCGTACTACGCTCAGTGTTTCTGCCGCGCGGTTGCCGCGCGATTGCTGCCGCGCGTTAACGTTTGCACGACCCGCGCGCTGTCGCGAAGCGAGGTGCGACAACGAGATTGAGAGATAAGGACGGCCGTGGAAGAGGTCGAGATGAGGGTGGGTGGAGCGGAGGCGGAGACGGCCAGTGAGGTCGCCGCGGTGAACGCTCTCGCCGACTCCATTCTCGTGGATTTCGCGGAATTCGCGACAGGAAAGGGTTCGGTGGGATGGGCGGACCCACCGAACAACGACCAGCTCCCTGGCGGGCCCACTGAGGAGAAAGCCGCTCCGGCGGCCTTGGAGAGGGAGGCGGTGGAGGGCCCCATGGAAACGGACTAGGTAGTCTATATCTCTAGGGGTCCTTCAGGCGAACCTAAACCACGCCCGCACGGCCCAGGATTTGTTCATCCACACGATGGCAGAGCGCCGGTGTAGTTTGGGGTGGCGGAGCTCTACAGGGTCCCAGCAGTCCACCCCTGCTAAGTCAAAGACCGTAGCGGCTCCGCCGCTATCACATGAAGAGCGCTGCCACGGGCCCCCCGTGCACTCGTGGTGAGGCCGGGGTGGGTTTCGTGGCGGTGCATTGGGGACTCATCTCCGTGGAGTATACACCCCTCCAAGCTGGAACCTGGCCAGATTTGAGCGGACACTACTGGACATTGAGGGTTGTGTCCGCAGGTGTCCCACTGGCCGGGTTATTGTGGCGGGGGACTTCAACGCGAAGTCTTCGCTGTGGGGTTCCCCGCTCACAAACGCGAGGGGCAGATTCTTGGAGCGGTGGGCGGCGAGGCTCGGCCTGTGCCTCATAAACACGGGCTAAGAAAGCACATGTGTGCGCCGGCAGGGAGCCTCGGTAATCGATCTCACCTGGGCGACTCCCCCTGCCGCGCGCGAGATACACGGCTGGAGGGTGGCCACGGAGAGTCCTTGTCGGACCATCGATACATAGAGATGATGGCCCGAGCCGCCCCTCCAGCAGTGCTTACCCGCCGCCGAGCCGCTATGAACGCTTGGCCGCCACAAGCCAGTTATCCTTGTGGTAACTTTTCTGACACCTCTTGCTGAAAACTCTTCAAGCCAAAAGGATCGATAGGCCGTGCTTTCGCAGTCTCTATGCGTACTGAACATCGAGATCAAGCCAGCTTTTGTCCTTTTGCTCTACGCGAGGTTTCTGTCCTCGCTGAGCTGGCCTTAAGAGAAAACGCGGCGGAAATGGGCCCTAGGGAAGTTGGACCAAGACCGCCACCAGGCGGCGTTCCTGGTTGTTACGTGGGAGAGGATGATATTTGTTCCTGTCAAACGGTCGCCACTCGCGCGGTTTGACCTACTACTACCGAGAAAATTTCCTAAAGATGTCGTCTCGATTATTAACAATACTCTAATATTCTTTTGTTTCAGGTTCCTGCCCCGGATGGATCATCGCCGCTGCTGTATTTCCCCGGATTCTCGCCTTATCGCATACCGGATTGCCGCTGGACAACGATGGATCATCGCCGATGGACAAGGTAAGTAGAAGGTAAGTATGTATAATTAATCTTGAGACTTTAATTAACGATTCTTTTATTGCAGATCGTCGGTTCAAGGTCAACGTGTTTCACAATTGAAGAAATTCCGCACCTACGTGCCCTACGCCTAACGGCAAACACTTTACTTCCACTTAGTAACTAAGTACCCCTCGCTATTGTCAAACGAGTATTTAACGCGCAATTACGCGGGAGTTTTCGGTTGTTATATATAACGAGTAACTATGTTCGCACACTATGTCCGTATTCGAGATCTATGTTCCCAATTGTAATATACTATATAGAGACGTCCGTCCGCTACTGCTATATCCGAAAGACTGCCTCGAGAAACGATGTTCGCTTTGCCTTCCCACCATGCCGTGTCGCTCCTACTTTCGTACTTGTTATTCGCGCCTATTGTATTCGGCACGTATTTACCGGCGCTATCACGTGTTCGCCGCATGACTCTCACGTACTCGCCTAGTGAATTGTTTCCAGAATATTTTACCCGTGGAAGCTTCTCGACGTTCTTTGGTGGATTTTCATACACCTTCTGGTCGAGTCCAGGTCGATAGCGTCTGGTCGAGTTGCTCGGGCGTTGACAAGGACCCCTGCGCACGTACTCCGGGATGCTCCCCGTTATGTTCCCGGTGTCGCTTCCTGGCGAAGTTGCTTAGTTTAACTTTGCCGTGTTCGCCGACGACGCCAACCCCTTTATCGCGTCTCCTAGATCGCTCCTGCGTTAATTTTATTGACTGTTTCAGAAGAAAATATTGGTGTCGCTAATTTTCGGCACTATGGATTTTTCTTGACGCCGACCTTATGGGCGTGTCCCCTGGGTCTCCCTGGTCACGTCTCCAGCGCCTGTTCCAGGAGAAGATGCTGGTGCCGCCAACTCTTAGCACCGTTGACTCCCGTCGACGCCGACCCTATAGATGCATTGCTAGGCACGTCCTGACTACTTCTCCGTTGTCTGTTCCAGGAGAAGACTTTGGTACCGCCAACTCCTGGCACCGTCACTTTTATATGACGCCGACCCTATCGGCGTGTTCCTGGGATGGTCCTGAGCCTCTTCATATGCTTTGTTCCAAGAGAAGACGTTGGTGCCGCCAACTCCTGGCACCGTGCCTCGAGAATGACGCTGACTTCTGAAAGGCGTGTTCCTCGGATCCTTCTGAAGGTATCTATATATGTTGTTCCAGAAGATGGTGCTGGTGCCGCGAACTCCTGGCCCCTTGGTTCGGCTTACTTCGATGACGTCTGGAGCCTTTGCTCCCGAAGAAGATGTCGATGCTGTCAACTTCCAGCACCGTTGACTTAGGATGACGCCAATCGCATAGGCGTGTATATCGAGCGTTGCGCAATGTCTTTTTAATGTCTATTCCAGGCGAGGACGTCGATGCCTCGAATTCCTGGTACCGCAACACTACGTTGAAGCCGCTTTTACGGGCATGTGTTTCGGGTGCGCCACTCCGTCTTATGCTCGTAGTACAGTCATTTGGTGCTAAAAAAGGGGGTTACCTGGAAAGTTTTCCGTTTTTGAAAATGGGTAATTTTATATATTTTCGGGGCACGATGTCAGCGACGTAATCGATATTTTGTACGCGGTTTTTGAGGATGCACAGCTTGATGAATCACTTGAGAAGGACCGAAAATGCGGTTGAAACGTTGTGAAATTTAAATATATTTATTATTTGGCCAGTCGGGTCGAACAAAAACGACTTTTGTTTTGTATTTATTTACTGGCGAAGGAAGCTTCTTATTTTGTTTTTATATATTTTGATGTGCTCTTTCCGAATTTCAACTTTGCCACCTTGTATCTTTGCCGCTCGCGCCGCCATATTAGAAAAATGGCGCCTAAAAGCAGTTTTTTGACAATATCTCCTTTCCGACTCATTCCACGATAAAAACATTAATATACAAAATAAAACTAGAGAAAATTTTCTACAATTTATGTAATAACCTT
>NW_020218991.1:0-2417 GCF_003070985.1 Temnothorax curvispinosus | reverse complement strand
ATGTATGTTATATTTTAGAGAAGGTTACAGTCTGTTGCTTCCGGGAGTAGACTCAAAAAGGACGTTAATAAACGATTTCTATACGGAGCGAGCAAATCATCCAACGTTAGTTCGAAATGGATTTTTTCCTAGCTTAACGTTGAAAAATGTAAGCGAACGGTCTCGTGTACGTACGAATGACCGTACATACGTAAAAAAATATTTAGAAAAGCTATAGTATGTCGTAAATGTCATTTCAGATACTCGATAACATACGAACGGATTTATTAACGTTAGCGTGCTCAGCGAATCTTGTGGCGTGTTTCAAACTCCGCGAAACGGTTCGGAAAGATAATCCGGATGATCGGCTTTACTTATGACGTCACACGATAGATGGGCGCGGGCTGCGTTCGACAAAAGTTCAAAATCGTCTTGCCAGTTTAACAGCCCGTCCGAATATCCATGTCCTAGCGTCTGTTGCGTACATAACGGTATCACTCCGTAAGTTACATTTCGTTTTACGCTAACGTGAAGCTGCGTTGTTACTACGTTGTCACTACGTATTTTAGTTTACTTGCCATATAAAACGCGCAAAGTTTACCGTTTATTAATGGGATGCGACAACCGTCGTGCCATATCAGGCGGAAACTTCGTACGAAAATTCCTTGCTGGTTCAACAAAACAGTGGATTCGTGCTGTCTTCTCTCCGGACGGTCTTCCTGTCTCTCACCTCAAATGCTCGAACACGTTTGTTACGTCTTATCAACGATACGTGAGCAACAGCAGTAGCACGTTTGCAAGTACGTATCGCTCAACCACCGTTCTGTTAGCTGTACAAAGTACGTCTATTCGTTGATGATATCATTTTAAGGATGCCGTTCAAGGATCTGTATCGAACAACACGCGAACAGTTTCTACGCAGTTTCACGTTGGCCGTAAGGACGCAGTTAACTGACGTTCGCGATCCGAACGTACTACGAACTAAACACACAGTTAACGATGCTGAACATCTTGTACGACCCTTCGCGAAGACTCTCCTTAAACACGTTATGGAACAGCATGGCGCGTACGTTCCGTGGTGTATTTAAAAAAATATATATTATTTTTGTAAAATAGTCTATATACACGAAAGAAGATAAAGGACGTAACAGTTTACGAACTGTACTAAACTGTTACGTCCTTTCGTACATGTCCGTACGTTCATGCACTTTATTTATATATGTACGGCTATACGATCATTAAAATTCGTTTTTTATACATTTCGTAAAAGGAACGACATCAAACGGTGACCGACGCATTTTTTAGTCCGTCATGGTGCGTCCGCCAACGTAACCACGCAAACGATCACATTTTTATCCCGTCACAAGTAGTAAAATAAAGGCGGTATCGCGTGGTTAATTTGGCGGACGCGACACGTGACGCGTTCACGGAAAACTTAATTTAAATGCTTGTGAGCGTACGTCGCAAGATTTTTTCTTTGTGTGGTTTCGTTGTATCTTTCGCTGTCGCTCGCGTGAAGCCGTATTCGTACGAAAAAAGACGTTTGGAGAACGCGGTCGCGTTCGTACGACTCGTTCTCGTATTTTACGTTACATTTTTAAATAAATAGTTTCTGTTACGTTTACACGCAAGTGTAGAGGTTCGCACGCTAGATAGTTCGAAGCTAGTGTCTTAAAAATGGTATATAGTCCGAAATATTTCTTTGTTTCTTTTCGTCGTTCGTTGCCTTAAGAAACGTATATTTAACGTATGTTACGTACGACGCGTACTTTTTTTTATAGATTACACTCTGGATGACGTGTAACAAACACCGCGGTACCGGTAACGTACGATCGAACTATATATTTATGTTGTACTTTGCAACATGGTGGCAGTATAACGACAAATATGTTAACAGTAACGTAAAAAATGTTGATCAGTCCGAGATGTATGAAACAATGTCACAGAAAATTTTGCTTTGTATACACGCTGACCCACGCGTGACGGCTTTCGGTCTATCGTTAAGCACGCTCTTATGTTATAAGATATCCAAAGAAGCTTATCAACGTTCGTCGCGTCGCGTGTTACGTCGTGTATGTTATGTCGTCATAAATATAAATATACAGGGTAGCGGTGAACGCGTGGTACACGTTAACAATGTCAATGTGGCGTCGCAGAGACCCTTTTGCCAACGATGGCTTGCGCAGTCAAGATGTTAACAAAACGTCAAGTAAAAACGTAAAATACTCGTTGCCGATATCCGATAACAAAGACGAGAAACGAGCAGTCTCAAGCTTGGCGTCGTTAGTCAAAATATAGTCAAGTGTACGTCCAAGTACTTGATAGATTTACAGACGTCGTTATTTTAAAAACCTCATACAAAAAAAACACGTTTACACGTTTGATTTGCGTTGGTCGGACGCGGCACCTTCGTTTTGCTTAGACTATACGTTCGCACA
>NW_020218990.1:0-4649 GCF_003070985.1 Temnothorax curvispinosus | reverse complement strand
TTAGTAAAACAAATCAAGAGACACAATAGTGTCTCGCGCCAAGTACACGCGCAGCGCGAAACCGTCGTGATTCTTTTATTATGCGAACGCACGAGTTGCAAGTACCCAAGATTTTGAGATTATAATAGTCTTGCTTGCAATTCAAGATGTAATTGATAATGGGAATACATGGCCCATTCGAAAAATGTTTTGGGATAAAAATATAAAAGATCACAATTTAAGCAGAAAATAGTTTGTGCTTTTGGTTAAAGCAGAGAATACTTTGTATTTATGCTTTCTATTCTCTGCTTTAACAAAGATTGATAATTTTAAAATGTATAATTGAATGAAATTGTAAATAACATATGATCTAATAGTAAGAAGTGAAATATACATCCATAAATTATTTCTTTACTTACTGATATCATGATATTTTAAGTATTAATTAAAAAATAAAAATTTTTTGCAGATCTTTGTTTAACACTGCAAAATGGGTGATATCAGTACAAAATTACCTTTTTCAAAAAAGGTAAAAAAAGGCGCCAAGTACACGCAATGTATTTTGTAAATTCAAAAATTCAACCTAAGTGGTAGCTTTACTTCTCCTTTACAAAATTATATTACCTAACTTAACTCAAGTGACATGTATTTCAAAAAAAGATGCGAAATCTTTAATTTCTCTTTCACAAAATTATATCACTTAACTTAACTCAAGTGACATGTATTTAAAAAAAGATGTAAAATCTTTAAATTAAATTGCGCTAATTGCAAAGAGAATATGTATATTGCTTTGAAAGATAATTGTTGTGCAACTACTTTAAAAAAATAAAACCTAAGTGGTATCTTTGTGTTCCTATTCAAGGGTCTTCCTATTCCAATCCAAGTGGTAATAGCTTCTTAATTCTCTTTAACAAATTTTTAATATTACAAAGAATCATTTTACAAAGAATTAAAGAAGTAACAGTACAAAATAAAAATATTTAATTAAAACAAAATAAATTTTTCTTGTAAAAAAAACTTGGCGCTGCTAGACTTTGAAATTTAAACATTAAAATTTAAACATTAGTACTAAGATTTTTTATTGAATAAAAAAACAATAAATATAATTTAGGGAAAAATGTGACAGGAGTAAAAAAGCAGCGCCAAGTTTTTTTACAAGAAAAATTTATTTATTTTATTTTAATTAAATATTTTTATTTTGTACTATTACTTTTTTAATTTTTTGTAATTAAAATGATTCTTTGTAATATTAAAAATTTGTTAAAGAGAATTAAGGAGCTATTACCACTTGGGTTGGAATAGGAAGACTTTTGAATAGGAACACAAAAATACCACTTGGGTTTTATTTTTTAAACGTAGTTGCACAATAATTATTTCTTAAAATAATATACATATTCTCTTTGCAATTGGCGCAATTTAATTTAAAGATTTCACATCTTTTTTGAAATAAATGTCACTTGAGTTAAGTTAGGTAATATAATTTTGTGAAGGAGAAATTAAAGATTGCACATCTTTTTTTGAAATACATGTCACTTGAGTTAAGTTAGGTAATATAATTTTGTGAAGAAGAAATAAAGCTACTACTTAGGTTGGATTTTTGAATTTACATATTACTTACCTCGGTGAGGTTGCGAATATATTCGACTGCGTACAAGCCGCAGTCGTTGCTGTTAGCATTTTGTTGTGGCACCTGTGGAGCCTGTAACATAAAAGAATTAAGAAATTACTCAATATTTATTTATTAATAATATAAATTTTAAAATTGACGTCTCTTCGGTTGTCTGTATAAATATTTATAAATTTACAATCAGGCTCAATCATCTTGATCTTGACATACGTTGTTCAAACCTTTTGCTACGACGGAGGACTATAGCCGCTCGCCGCGAAACGCTGTTCATATATGGCGGGCGACTATAGTCGCTTGATATATATATAACACTTACATATTGAGATAGGAGGCGTTCTTTTCTTTATTGCTAAAAGATAAGTTGTTAAAACTCTTGTAAACCTCGTTTTAAATAAAAATCTTTAAAAGCATTATTAGAACAATTATCTAAAGCGTAAAATAGCTGTTGCGGATATATAATTTAAGTAACCCGCCTAATTCCAGCAAACCACAGCATGTAACATAGATGTATACTATATAATGTTACACGATGTTGCATGTAATATTACTTGTACAGGTAAATGTTATGTTCTGGTACAGCTATGTCAGCAACTTGGAATGTATCATTATATATCAGATATATTTTAAATAATATATTACTATTACATAACAAAAACGCATATGTTACACATTTTTCTATATCTATGTCACTATATGTATACCCAGCATATGAACTCACAAAAATTAGAGGAACACTTAATTTTTATTAAATAATAGGCAAAATTCAGGCAGTTGTAACTTCGTTAAAAATGAACGAAATTTAAGTTAAAAAAAAAACGTTTTAAAGCTTAAAATCTCTACTTTTGAAAGGCCACTATAATTTTTTAGTTTCTGTGAGTTTGGTAATTTTTACATATAGAAAACTACGAGCTGGACAAAATGGAAAATTTTATTCTCACTTTGTGGGCCTCTCACGTGAAACGAAAAGAGTTTACGAAAATTTTCGACTTTTAAATGTGAAAGCTTGGTTTTCCCTACAAAATCGTTTTTTAAAAATCTTTCTACGATTTTTTGTTACTGAATTATTGCGGATTGAATAAGAAATGAGCATTTTGACTTTGATTGTTCATAACTCCGTTAAAAATTATCGTACCGCAATTCAAGAAACAGATTCTTAAAGCTGAAACTTTGCTCTATCGAATGGTATAATTGCCTGTTTAAATAACATGTAGACATGATGCAAATAGATAAAAATAATGTAAAAATGAGCGATTTTTTCCTTTTTCATTTTGACCCAAAAAAAATTGTGTAGAACAACAACAAAAATTTATTTCACGTTCTGTTGTACTTTTAAGTACCTTGCATTTAAAAAAATTTTGCCGAATAGCTATGAAATTTTTTTCACGGTAGCCACTATGGTTTTATAGGGCAAAATGTACAAAAAATTGTGAAATTGCTTAATTTTATCGCAAAAAAAAGAAAAATGGAAAATAAAGTTTAATTAGCGTTAAAAAAATTGATTTTTAGTGCACTACATTGACCTTTATTAAGCTCAGTGAGAACAAAAAGAAAGAGTGACCCTAAAATCGGACATTTTTAGCCTATTTTGGGGGCCCTCGAAATTTGAATCGAATTATATGCCAAACGATGCTACATGATGAGACATTAACCTAAAAAAAAAATTAAAGTTGAGCATAAGCCTAGTTTTGGAGATACGGGGAGTCAAAGTGGTCAAATTCCTAATATTATCCAAGCACAATAGACACAAAAAGGATGTTAAATCTTTTTTGATACTAGTGGTATTTTGAATAGAATTAGTCCGAATGGTTCTCTGACCAAAAATCCATCCCTTCCACCCCTGTTACTTAATTTTTTAAAGGGGTAAAACTACCCCCAAAAGAAGTTTTTGCTGAATTTCTGGAAAACGGATAAAGATACAAAAAAATGTTTTTATTGAAAGTTGTTTGTCTAGAAATTCTGCACAAAAAGAGGTTTCTTTTATTTTTTTCGTAGGACTCACCCTTTGGCCGGAAGCCGTGCCTCAGGAAAGATAATTTTTAAAAATAAAGGAAATTTTTATAACTAAAATCTTTCTACAATTATATTTTAAAATACATCGACACTTATTTTTGTGATGATAGTTCCTTAAGAGGAAATTCCCTTTATTTTTAAAAAGTATTTTTCTTCAAGCATGGCTTCCGGCCAAACAGTGAGTCCTACAAAAAAAATAAAAGAAACCTTTTTTGTGCAGAATTCCTAGATAAACAACTTTTATTGAAAACATTTTTTCGTATCTCTATCCGTTTTCCAGAAATTTAGCAAAAACTTCTTTTGAGGGTAGTTTTACCCTTTTAAAAAATTAAGTAACAGGGGTGGAAGGGATGGATTTTTAGTACGGTGGTCAGAGAACCATTCGGACTAATTTCATTCAAAATACCACTATTATCAAAAAAGATTTTACATCCTTTTTGTGTCTATTGTGTTTGAATAATATTGGGAATTTGGCCACTTTGACTCCCCGTATCTCTAAAACTAGGCCTATGCTCAATTTTAATTTTTTTTTAGATTAACGTCTCACCATGTAGCATCGTTTGGCATACAATTCGATTCGAATTTCAAAGGCCCCCAAAATAAGCTAAAAATGTCCGATTTTGGGGTCACCCTTTGTTTAGTATTTTTTTTACCGAAATTTGAAAAAATACTGCCAGCGTTAGCATTATCCAAAGCGTACCACAAGGAGGTCGCACGGTCGGATTTACGCTTTGTTGTGTGTGCGTGTGTTTACATAGTAGTGAAAGTCCACAATTCGTCTCTTTTGCGGTATTTTTTTACTCCAAACTCCCTCTTTTTGTGCGCGTGTGCGCACGTGCGTGCGTATAGCCGTGTGTATGTGTTTGGAGTGTAATGAGTGGATTATGCTTCGTGGGCTAGACATCTTACCATAAACAGCTCGATAACTTCGAAACAACTTACTTAAAGTAAATAAAATTATAGTGCTTTGAAAAGGTCTGAAAAAAGGCTATAAGAATATGTAATAAAAAATAGGGGTTTCCATTTAAAAAAT
>NW_020218989.1:0-2370 GCF_003070985.1 Temnothorax curvispinosus | reverse complement strand
GCGCCATTATGCAACAGAAAATTCACAAACTCCGTTAAGCCATTCTTGCAGGCTATGTCGAGACATGTTTCTTTCAAATGTGTGGGATTAATGTAGATACTTTGAAGAGGTGGATGCTTCTTCAAATTATCCTTGACAGCATTTTTGAAAGAGGAGAAATCTTCAAATTGTTCGGCGTTTAACTCAAGCTTGTAAAAATCATCTTGCATGCTGATTGGAGAATAGATATTCGACTGAGGAATTTTTTCCTCTGTTGTGGATAATCCTCGAAATGGTGAAGATATTCTGTGAGTTGACGAACCTTCGTTTCTGAAGTCTTTTCTGTTGTCTGGAAAAAAATTGAACTTATAATATTGAAACTTTTGTGTGTGTGACAAAGTGTGAATTTTAAAAATAAATATTAATATAGGAATATTAAATATTAAAGATGTGTAACGTAGATGTTAAATTATTTGGAGAACCGCGAATGCAAATTAGAAATATTAAAAATTAAATTAATTATTATAGTTAATAATTTTAAATTAAATTTATAGTGTTGAAAGAAGGAAAACTGATTTTTTACGACTTAATCAATCATTTACAATCCAGAAAAAGTTATTTTAGAATGAATTAAGGGTTCAGTTATCAGAAGGCTTGCCGAAATATTCGCGGACAACTTACACGTAAGCAAGTATATATAAGATATTATGTGTTTAAATTTATCTTTGCCTTAGTATAATATATATGATATTCATGCTTATATAATACAATTTGTTAAGTTAATAAAGTCCAATGTTTGAAAAGATTAAAAAAAATTATTGGTTAATCAGAAATTACTTATAGACGAAGAAAGAAAGAAACTAACTTAATTAACTTAAAGAAACAGCTTACCTACCTTTTATCTCTTCGTAGTTGCGGTAAGCGGCCAAGAATTCCAGTATAGTATAAAGTTTACTGGGTATAATTTATAACATTAATATTTCTATCGGCGCAAAATCACTGTCGAAAAATTTACGTTATATATTTTTATCCATTTTTTAAATTAATATATGTATAGAGAGTAGAAAAAATTTTCACATATTGGTAATCCAATGCAATACATTTTGTCATGTGTGAGACTGCGCGAATGACGACTGCGTGACTGATGACTGCTGCTGTCGAATGTATGATAAGGTATGATAATTCAAACTGGAAGGGGGAAAGATAAGAATAACTTGTTTATAGCACATATATGTCACTGTCTAATCTGCTGATTAGGATAATATCCTGGTAACACAATATAGTCCAAAATTGCGACAGAAGTGCATAATATCTGAGATTGAACGAGTACTTACTGTACTCTTGCAGCGCAGTCTGCTGTAAGAAACTAAATAGTATAAAATTTCACAGTAGCTTCTTACAGCAGACTGCTGCATTAGTACAGTAAGTACTCGTTTAATCACAGATATTATGCACTTCTATCGCAATTTTGGTCTGTTTTCTTGCGCACTTCTTCGGGATGTATCTGAGCTATCAGATTGTGTTACCAGGGAGGTATACATATTGACCAATATGACATATGTGATTAGACATCTCACTTTCAGCAGAAAAGTTTTTTTTTTTTTACAAAAAAAGTCACGTTGAAAAATACTTTATAAATTATGCCAAATTGTGATGATAAATCTTTTTTCTTTGCAATGAGCAAAGTATGAGCAACCGAAAAAACTCAACTTTGTTTGCATTTTAAAAGCAATGTATTGGATAACAAGAAATAATTTCTATTTAAGTTACCAAGAATTCTATGAATTTCTTAAGGCTTTACCTTTCTTATCAAAACAGATAGATTTAAATATTAAATAGGAGTAATTGTATTGTTCTTTATAAATAAATTTAGTGGCATTTTTATGTTTTATCATTACAAATTTGATTAAAAGCAATATTTTTTTTTTTTAATAAAGCAACTTGTAATTATTGCCAAAAGATTTAATTACATTATAAATTACAAAACATAAATAATAAAACAATTATCTTAAAAATGTATTTTTAATATATTAATTATATACCTACATGTATATTTTATATACTTTTTTATTTATCACACGTGCACATATAATATTTATAGAGAAAAGAAAACTACTTCGCTCAAGAGTTTGCTGACAATGAGTTTCATAGCATATTTACACGCTATTTTGCTATGTTATATCAATTATAAAAGAAAGTATAAGTAGTTAACACAATATTATTTTAATTTGATTTATAAAATTAAAATCTATACATATGTAAACTTAAAAATATGTTATCATATGAGTTCAAAAAGTTTCAAATAGAATAAATTGTAATACTTTTTATTAGTTCTTTTTTACAAATCCCATCGTATTATCGATAATATTATTTTCAACTGTAAACTTTATA
>NW_020218988.1:0-6251 GCF_003070985.1 Temnothorax curvispinosus | reverse complement strand
CTATGTGAGTTCGCGAGATTTTTGGTGGAATCCTCAGACAGTGTTTCATCAGATGAGGAAAACGAGTTACTACTAATGATAGCTAAGCCACATGTAATGCCACATCTTCGTTGCCAAAATTACGTTGAAAATGTTGTGCCTTTATATACTGATAAAGAATTTAAAATGCACTTTTGGTAAGTAAATAAAAAATAATAAAAAATAGGTGTGATAAAAAATGTGTAACAAAAAAAATAATTATTATTAGATATAAGTAAAAATAAGTAATAGTAATAAATAATAGGAATAGACACATTTATAAAAAAATATTATTATCAAAGTAATTATGAATTGTTTTAGAATGAGACGGAATACTTTTCAATTTTTGTTAGAGTTATTAAGACCAAAACTCTGCAAACAGACAGAAAGATTTGGCAGAGAACCAATTTTACCTGAGAAACAATTACTTATTGCAATATGGATGTTGGCTACACCAAATTCTTATAGGTAAGCAGCATGCATATGATTGTTATTGTGAATTATGTAACGATGCACCCCTTATGACAACGCATCGTCCCCGGCTACCACCCGCCGGGAGCCGCCCGACCGATTCCCCGTCGGGCGAGCACAGGGCGCGGTGCGCCCACATTTTTTAAAGTATTTGAAACGCACCGTGTGCGCGGGAAATCCGCCGCACCGGTGCCCTCCCGCACGACGCCGACGAGCGCCGAAGCGAGCCGAGACCCGCCGAAGCGAGCACGCGGGATCGCGCCGCTCCCACCACCGCACCGTCGCCTGACGATCGGCCTCCCTCCTGCCAAGCTCACTGCGCCGAGCGGTATAAAAAGCCGGCGCGCTCGACGAAGACTCACTTCGTCTTTACCACGGCTTTCCGCCATTCCTGACGAAGATACCTTCCGAATCCTAGGGCAACACGCACAACGAGGTCCAGAGTTCTGGTTCTCGACTGAGGGTTCTCAGAGTGTTCCCGAGCTCCCTGATACTTGCCCCGACGACCACGGTACCGTGGGGTCGAGCGTGCTCGGCCTCGCCGCGAGAGTTCTCACAACCGTGATCCCGGGATTCCGCCATCCTCCGATGCAATATACCGCGCTATCTTACCCGTGCATCATATACAGCGTTCTGATAGCTGTAGCCGCGTTCCGTATGTAATATACCGCGCTCCGTACGTAGTAAACCGCGTTCCGTATATAAGCTACCGCGTTCCGTTATCGTCGTATGCCTTCATTCGGTTCATATAGCATAGCTACTGCGTTCTGATACGCACCGCGTTTCGTTATCATCTTATATCTTGTTGTATGTATTAATCTGTAGCCGCGTTCCGCATGTAACATACCGCGTTCCGTTATCGTTTATCTGTAGCCGCATTCCGTATGTAATATACCGCGTCTCGTATCGTCTTATACCTTTATACCGCGACGGACTCCGTTCTGTCAAATACCGCGCTGCGTTATTCCCGCCTCTGCGTACTGCATTTCGAGGCGAAGACTCGAGTCCCGATATTTCGTATACCGCGTCGCGTTGCACCGGCACTACCGGCCACTGTAATCTACCGCGTCCAGTTTGTATAAAATACCAAACCCCGAGTATTGTATATTATAGTTCATATTATAGTTTTGAATAAATTGTATGTTGTGGTCACATAGCAAATTGATTACTGTCTCTGGGCCTTTCATCGAACTCCCGATCCTGTAAACCAGTCCGCGTTCGATAAAGTCAGGCCGTTACAATTATAATAAGAAATTACAATGTATTACAAATAAAGTATTCAGATGTATTTCAGACAGATTTAATGTAGGTAAAGGCACTGCATGGCGATGTGTGCATAGAGTAATAAATGCCTTATATGCAGAAATAAGGACATTTATCAAATGGCCAACTAAACAAGAAGCAGAGCAAACTATGGAAACCATTCAAAATCAATACGGTTTCCCAGGTGTTATTGGTGCGGTGGATGGAACACATGTAAGAATTGCTGCGCCACAAGACCACGGTGAATCATACGTAAATAGAAAGGGATTTTACTCTATTCAATTACAAGTAAGAGTTATTAATGTTATTTATAATATTTTTATATTAATGTAATAATGTAATGTATATACATATAATGTAATGTTCTGCTAGAGACCTCCGTTTACACGGAGTGAATTATCGTAAGTTACGATGATTTGAGTAAGTTAAATTACTACAGAAATAACGTTTGCTTAAACATAGTATTCGTGTATTTTGTACGTGCGTGCGCGCGCGCGCGCGCGTGCGCGTGTGTGTGTGTGTGTGTGTATGTGTTAAATGTATACATTTTGAACAGGGATAGTTTCGCCCCGGAGGCAAGATTTGCGATACTCGAAGGACCAGAGGGGGGTTGTCGCTTTCCCCTCACGACTATCAAATGTTTAACGCGAAAGCAGAAACGCATGCAACGAAATATTAAGCGAAGCGACTCACCGTGTCGGCCGTCGTCCCCGTGATTCCGCCAATCCTCGTCCTGTCCCTGGAGCTTGGCCGCTCCGTGGGTCTCTTTCGGCATGCGGTGGCAAAACTCGTGCAAGCAAGCAAAGCGGTGGAGAACAAGCGATAGAGCAGGCAGGAAAAAGCAGTTGGAGACGTATGCACTCCCGGTTGAGCAAGGCGGCAAAGGCGATCTCGAGATGCGTTCTGCCCGGCGAATGCGTGCCGCAAGACGGCTCTTAGAATATGTGTGTGTGTGTGTACCGCACGGCGGCTGTCCAAAAACGTGTGTTTGCCGTAAGACGGCTGACTTGCGAATACCCTGCTGAGAGGTGTGTCCTCTCCGACTATTCGACGATGCTTGTATGCCGTAAGACGGCTGGCCAAAATGTGTGTGCCGTAGGACGGCTGAACTGCGAATGCTTCTGTCCCCGCGGTCCTGGAACATGTCGCTGCGGCGAGTAGTTGTTCCCTTTCCGGGGGGGTGGATACCGTCGGCGGATGGGCGATGGCAGCACCGACAGGTGAGTCGCATGATTTGGCTGATCGCGATCCGCCGACGTTTCGCGCGAGAATTACAAACGACTTATGCAACTAAGTATAAACGATACATGAATACATGGACATGAAGTAACTATGCTATTTACAAGGCGATACGCCGAACATACCGCCCACCAAAATACGACGTATTTTCTATGCTTGAACGGATTCCTCTGGTGAAGCGTCCATCGGCAGTGGGCACAACTTCACCAGAGGACGGGTAAGCACGCCATCCGCCGTCCGCACCGTAGCGACCCGAGCGACGCCGTCACGTCCCGGGTGCAGCTCCACGATTCGCCCTCGCCTCCATTGCAAGGGAGGGGCGTTTTTGCCCTTTAACAGGACCAATGTGTCCTTTCTTACCGTAGGTGCCGATTGCAACCACTTCGGTCGTTGTTGGAGGGTGTGTAAGTACTCGTCATGCCACCTCCTCCAGAACTGCTGGTGCATGTGTTGCACCATTTGCCACCGATCGAGTCTGTTTCTCGGCACCGGGTTCAGGTCAGGGTGTGGAACCGCCATGAGAGACTCCAGGGAGAGGAAATACCCCGGGGAGAGCACCCCAAGGTCGCTGGAGTCTGAACTGGTGGGACAGAGGGGTCTGGAGTTCAGGATAGCTTCTACTAGGATCCAGAAGTTTTGTGACAAGATGTAATGTGACGCTCGACGTCCCGGATACAAATGTAGGCGGTGGGTGCGCTCTGCTATAAGTTCCGTGAGTCGATGTCGGTTAAACAGCAATGCAGGGCGTTTAGCCTTGTATGAGATGGCGGATTGGGTGAGCTTGCCGCCCACCCTGAGGACTCCGCGACCATCCAAGAAGGGGGCGAGTTTTCGCAGAGGTTTGGAGCAACTCTGATTGCGTCTTAAGCTACCGATATCCTCTGTGAAGCAACGAGATTGTACAAATTTGACGAGGTATAACAAGGTCGACTGAAATTCGATTTGATCCACGACGAGAGTGAGCGCATTTTATCTAGTTTTGGTAACAAATCGGAGACAATATGCGAACATGAGTGGGGTCAAGAGCCCCCCTGGATCAAGGATGCGAGTTCGTTCGGGACTTCCGAATGAGGTCCGGCCGCTTGGCGACACCCAACGAGCCCTCCGCGATGGCGGGAGGAACAAGGCGATACGCCAAGGCGGCGGTAAGGTCCTACCGTTCGGCGATACCCGAGTGGTGATACGCCGAGACGGCGGTGTCCAAAGGCCCCGTGAGTGTAGGTGACTCGACGGTGCGCGATGACGAGATGAGTGTGTAGGTACTCGACCTCGTCCAAACAATGCTATGTATGTGCGGATACCTTCGCCGCGACGTGCCCATGCGACGCCCGAACGAGAGACATCACGCGCGCGGTTGTCCCCGCCGCGACGCGCCCATGCGGCGTGCGGACGAGAGACCTCCCGCTTGAGATTGTGACCCCCGAGCGCGTGTGACTCGGCGGTGCATGATGACGAGGTGAGCGTGTAAGGACTCGACCTCGTCCCAACAAAACGACAATTACGCGGGTGTCTCCGCCGCGACGTGCGACGCTCGGACGAGAGACATCCCGTGTGGTGAGGCGAAACGACGATTGCGCGGATGTCTCCGCCGCGACGTGCCCATGCAGCGCCCGGACGAGAGACATCCCGCTTGGTGAAACGAAACAACGATTGCGCGGATACTTTCGCCGCGACGTGCCCATGCGACGCCCGGACGAGAGACATCACGCGCGCGGTTGACCCCGCCGCGACGCGCCCATGCGGCGTGCGGACGAGAGACCTCCCGCTTGAGTTTGTGACCCCCGAGTGTGTGGGGATTTCGTCTAATTGCCAACATCGACTGAGAGATGCATCTAGAGAATCGAGAGTCAGGAACGAGTGTGCAGACCGAGATGCCTGAGTCGACACTGAGACAACCAGAACCCAGCCGAAAATGGAATTAAAGGCGTCTGGTTCACCTTTCCTTCCTACACGACGACCGTCCCGAATCAACGAGGCAAAGATATCCGCGCCGATTAAGATGTCGACGGGACCAGGTCGGTGATACTGCGGATCCGCGAGCTTTAATCCCTCTATGTGTTTCTACGCTCTTTGTTCGACTTGTCTACTAGGTAATTGGGCGGAGATGCGTGGGAGAATCGTAGCCTCTATCGGAACGCGAGTATTGCCATTACCCTGTACTTGAATCACGAGTGAGGTGCTACCTTGAGTGGCAGCCGCCTTAGTATCATTAACCGCTAGAACTACCGTACGACACTTGGTTCGTCTGAAACCACCCCTTTTCATGCAACTTTCCGAAATGAAATTTAATTGACTGGCACTATCCAAAAGAATGCGAACAGGGAAGGGATTTCCGTGAACGTCGAGAGCTTCGGCCTGCACCGTTGACAATAATACTGTCGAACTCGATTTCGCGACGCTAGCCATGGTGACGAGGGGTTCATTATTTTGTGGCAACGAACTCCCGTCGACGGCCGATTCGGAGGAGGCTCCGGTATCCGCCGGGGTGTACACTGGACCCGAATTCCGTCCGAAATGCAATAGGGTATGATGCCTAGCCTGGCACGACCGGCACGTCCCCGTCGATGTGCAGTTGTTAGCGCCATGACCCGCGCGAAGGCAATTGAAACACAAATTCGCGGTTTTGGCCGTTGAATGCCTTTCCCGGGGGGATAGTTTCAAGAATCGAGGGCACTTGAACACGAGATGTTGTTCCTTGCACGCCGGACACTCGGCAGTTCGAGTTGCAAGCGACGAAGCCGACGCGGACGATTGTGATTTGAACGGCATGGTCGACGGACCCGAGATGGCCTCAAGTACTTTACAGTGCTCGGAAAGAAACTTGATGAGTTGAGCGTATCGCGGTATCTCTTCGGCCCGATGGACAGATTCGAACTTTTCCCGCAATGATCGGGGAAGCTTCTCGAGCAGGAAATTGAGCAAAAGGAAATCCCACGAATCGGTAGGGAACTTCATCAGATTTAGCGCGCGAGTGTTCTCGGTGAACGTATCTAATAATTTATGGAGGGCATCGGCCGATTCTATCTTTAACGGTTTGGCTTCGCGGATCGACTTTAGGTGGTGGTCCGCTAGCCTCCTTCTGTTCCGATATCTGTCGAGCAGCGCGTCGTATGCAATCATGTAATACTCCGCGGCGAGGGGCAAATTCTTGATTACATTGAGCGCCTCCCCTTTTAGCGAGGCCAGCAGATATTGATACTTCTCTATTGACGAGATCTGTCGGTTGTCGTGAATCGAGGTGTTGAACAAGGCGATAAAAG
>NW_020218987.1:0-2160 GCF_003070985.1 Temnothorax curvispinosus | reverse complement strand
AATAAATAGCTTTTTTAGTGGTTAACCCTGTGCCGGGTTTTATATGCCCTGAAACTTGACCGAAGTGTTAAAAAAAGGGCCACTTCCGGTATGATTTTTTGAGATGAAACCCCTTCAAAGAACATCCGGCTGAAACTTGTGCCAATCGATTCAGGATGTCAAGCACATTGATAAAAAAATATGCTGCCACCCCCCACCTTGACAGGAACCATGGCAGCAACCCTTAAACGTGACATATTTTCGTACCGTACCTCCCTCACAGAACATCCGATTTTTTTTTTTTTGGAAATGTAGCTCGAACATTCCTGAACATAAAAAAACAATGCTGCCATCGCTGGCCTTGACCAAAATTTTTTGTGCCACCTGTAAGTCGCGCGACTTTTAGCTGCCAATTTGTAACGGGTCAATACTTCCTTCACAGAACATACGATTTTTTTTTGTTGGAAATGTAGCTCGAACATTACTAAACATAAAAAAACAATGCTGCCATCACTGGCCTTGACCAAAAATTTTTGTGCCACCCGTAAGTCGCGCGACTTTTGGCTGCCAATTTGTAACGGATCAATACTTCTCTCACAGAACATACAGGTAATCTCTTGCCATGTATTTAAATAGAAAATAAGACAATCTTCGACGAGAACGATCTTAAGAACCGACTATGAATACCGTCCATACTAGCGCGAAAATTCCCATCAAATATTTTGTGGAAAAATATTTTGTGAAAAAAATTGTGATAAACAAGCTGCGCGTACATTGGTAGAGGTATGGAATGGCACAAGGTAAGTTCACATAACAATCACGTATTTTTATTTATTTATTCTTTATTCTTATTCTTTTGTATTTAAAATCTTAAAAATAAGATATAAAACATAAATACAAATGGAATAAATTACTTTTATTTCGCCAGTTAATTGGTAAACAACAATGGAAATATTAATCGACTCTACTGGCCATTATAATCGCCAAGACAATACGACCACGATTTGGTTCGATTATCGTCATGTAATCTTTGATACTTATATATCATTTAAATAATTAAATTTAGGGCGAAAAATATTACCTCAGCCAGGGCCAGTAGAGCTATGGTTCCACGAAGATCCAACTCCATTAAGAGTTGAATCTTCATAGAGCATAGAGCATAAGAGCATAATTAGTCATAGAGCATAATGATAGTGACGATGAGGACTATACTGTCGATAGTTCCAACAGCAATAGCGATTAAAAAAAATCTCGTGATTTATATTTATGTTTTATATCTTACTTTTAAGATTTTAAATACAAAAAAATAAGAATAAAAAATAAATAAATAAAAATACGTGAATGTTATATGAACTTACCTTGTTTCATTCCATATCTCTACCAATGTACGCGCAGCTTGTTTATCACAAACTATTTTTTCCACAAAATATTCGATGGGAATTTTTGCGCTAGTATGGACGGTATTCATAGTCGGTTCTTAAGATCGTTCTCGTCAAACATTGTCTTATTTTCTATTTAAATACATGGCAAGAGATTACCCGTATGTTCTGTGAGAGAAGTATTGATCCGTTACAAATTGGCAGCCAAAAGTCGCGCGACTTACGGGTGGCACAAAAATTTTTGGTCAAGGCCAGTGATGGCAGCATTGATTTTTTATGTTTAGTAATGTTCGAGCTACATTTCCAACAAAAAAAAATCGTATGTTCTGTGAAGGAAGTATTGACCCGTTACAAATTGGCAGCTAAAAGTCGCGCGACTTACAGGTGGCACAAAAATTTTTGGTCAAGGCCAGCGATGGCAGCATTGTTTTTTTATGTTCAGGAATGTTCGAGCTACATTTCCAAAAAAAAAAAAAATCGGATGTTCTGTGAGGGAGGTACGGTACGAAAATATGTCACGTTTAAGGGTTGCTGCCATGGTTCCTGTCAAGGTGGGGGGTGGCAGCATATTTTTTTATCAATGTGCTTGACATCCTGAATCGATTGGCACAAGTTTCAGCCGAATGTTCTTTGAAGGAGTTTCATCTCAAAAGATCATACCGGAAGTGGCCCTTTTTTTAACACTTCGGTCAAGTTTCAGGGCATATAAAACCCGGCACAGAGTTAACCACTAAAAAAGCTATTTATTCAAATAAAATTCAGCCGGATGTTCGATGAGGGAGGGTTTTGTGCAGCCGGCTCT
>NW_020218986.1:0-1947 GCF_003070985.1 Temnothorax curvispinosus | reverse complement strand
TCCACATAGTGCGCTTCGTAGTTTTTGGTGTCTAGGTGTATTAATAACTTTAAATCTGAATGTAGGATACGCAGATATTGAATTCGAGGTATTAATACACGTAGACACCGAAAACTACGGAGCGCACTATGTGGACCTCGTCATCGGCAACGTGGGACACCTAGACATTGAATTCAACGTATTATTACACCTGGACACCGAAAACTATAGAGCGCACTATCTGGAACCCGTCATCGGCAACCTGGAACACGTGGACATCAAATTCAAGGTATTAATACACCTGGATACCAAAAACTATGGAGCGCACTATGTGAACCTCGTCATCGGCAACCTGGGATACCTAGACATCGAATTCAAGCTTGATTTATAAGAATCGACTTAAAAATTCCCTAGCGGCAGAATTAAAATTATGTCATGACATAATAAAAATTCGCTGAATTAAAATTATGTCTAGACATAATAAAAATTGGACGAATTAAAATCATGTCTAAACATAATAAAAATTGAATGAATTAAAATTATATCTTGACATAATAAAAATTGGATGAATTAAAATTATGTCTGACAAAAATAATTCCGCATTTTTATTATGTGTATACACATAATTTTAATTCATACAATTTTTATTATGTGTACACATAATTTGTTTTTGAATGAACGTAAAACGTATTTGTTATAATGCATAATGACCGAGAAATTTGATTAATTCTTCTCTATTAATCATTTTGACCGAACAAATTGGGAATTACGCATATTGCCCGGCCATTATGCATAATGCTCAATTTATCATATTTCCCGTAACATATATGTATACTGTCAAATTCTAATCGCTCGCGACAGCCACGAATTAAAGTGACTGTTGACATGTAATATGTGAAACCAGCAACTTATCTGTTATCAAAAAATAATACATATCATGTCAATTAAACCCATCCTCGAAAAATTAAGAAAAATAATACACATCGTGGCAATTAAACCCATCCTCGCAAAATTAATAAAATTTTTGTACCGGTTTCAACTAAATCGATAAATCAATAGATTAATGTAGAATTAAATTATTAAAATTTTTAAACTCTACCCTCTATCAACACCTCCTTATCACTTACTATATCCGTTCCCTTTTTTTTTAACACTTTTCTCATTCCCATTACCATCCCCCCTAACGCTCTCCTTTTTTTATTCTTTCTCTTCGCCGTTTGCACACCCCATTCATACCCTTTCGGCAGTCTTTCTCTTATTCTTTCTCATCCCTTTTCTCCTAACCATGTCTCTATCAAAACCACCACATTTTCTTTTTTCAACCCCTCCCAAAAGTCCTTGTCTTTATTCTCCAAATCTGCTACATTCCAGAACACAATCCTCCAAATCTTCCTACTGCCCTTTTCCTCACCTCCCCGCCTACTGTTTTGCTACTCTCTATCTCCTCCCCTCTATCCTCCTCACCACCTATTCCTCCACCTCCGCTCTTATCTCTCTCCCTCTATCCACATCTCTCTCCTCCTCCTTCTCTCCTTTGCTCACCTTTCTCATCCTTCCCCTTTTATCCTTTAACACCTCCTCTTCCATATCCCACCTCCACCATAGATTTTCCAACCTTATTCTGCCTGCTTTAATCCATGCCCTCCTTCCCTCTCTTTCCTCTTTTTTCGCTATCTCTCTCAGCCTCCCATTCATCCTTCTTTCCTCCCACGACAGATCTTCCGTGATTCTCTCCTTTCTACCCATTAGGCTCCTCTTTTTTTCCATCACCTCCTATTTTTGCTCTTCGTTCTCCAGCTTCAGCAATACCATTTCCCTTCCTTTTTCTACATCCCCCCTTAATAGAGGCAAATTAGACCAAAAAAGTGCGTTATCTTGGAACCGGTTAAAACTACTCGGATTTGAACGTTTTTTTTTTAATGTGGGTAATTAAAAACACTACAATACTGGGTTTCCGAGACTCTGCAT
>NW_020218985.1:0-16942 GCF_003070985.1 Temnothorax curvispinosus | reverse complement strand
TGCAAAAATAACATTCTGTGATTGTTAAAATATAATATTTAACTTTAATTATTAAAATCTATATACATTAGTAGGTATGTATCTTCATGGAATACATATGTTCATTCACTGGTAAGCAGCCGTTCATTTACTGGCAATTCTGTTCATTCACTGGTATATCGGTCCTTTTGTCACTTTTCCATTTATTTTCTATATGTTTTATTCTGAAAGCACCTTTAATATTTTTTTTAATAATCAGTATGATATATTGAATCAACTACATCAATGCTGAAAGTGATACGGATAATAATTTTATTTCACGTCTCTAATGAATAGAAGACACCACTTATTTGTTCATTCACTGGCTGGTTTACCCTATCCTAATATTAGGGCTATCTTAGGTGTATAAGAATTCCCGCGAAAAAGGGATATCGTGGAGTCCGCTGGACGTAACAACGCCATCGAAGCGTTTTTTCGGCCGGCTCCGCGTGACGAACAAAAGAAGCATGCGCGACTTGGCAACGTCGCATCTGCCGAGAAGTTGACAAGAAGCTTAAGCGCTGAAATCGTATGACTCGCAAAATGTAAAATGATTTCTTATTTTCATATGCAATATTACATATACATATTATTATAATATTAATAAGTATATTATTATAATATACATTTATAGTAATTTTATATTTTACTTTGACGAGTAATAAGGTTGAAATAAAAACATTATTAACTTTATTTATATTTACTGAAACTATTTATAAAATACATATACATAATCAATATAATTATAAAAAATTATAACAAAAACACAAAATATATTTTACTTTTTATTTGTTTTATATTTTAAAAATTCTATAACTTTCTCAATAATTTCTTTATTTGTGGTAATTTTTGGTTTGTTATTTTCACTTTTTTCTGTAAACAGACCTTGAATTCCTCTTTCTCCTCCACTTTCATACAATTTTAAGAGAGAATCATACGTTACACTATGTAAAGCCAATCTTTTCAAAATCTGTCGAAAAACGATATTTTGTAAATCAATTAAAAATGGTAAATTATAGCTAATTTTGTTTGTTTCTAATACCGATTTATAATAATCAGCAAAAGACGTCATGGAGTTAAATAAATAATCTTCACAATTCAAAATTGAAACAAGATTTTGCAAAATTGTGACATCATAAGCTGCGTCATGAAAATGTTGTGAATCTTGAAGTTCTAAAAAATCTTTTGATAATGTCTCTAATGTAAACATTTGTGGACCTTTTCTATCTGGAAACTTTTTTTTAAATGCCGTTAATGAGTCGGAAAAGCCTGCAATCATGTTAAAATCATTGACCATATTATTATTTATGATTGAACGTAAAAATCGAGGTGCGTCGAAACTTGTTTTATGAGCTACTAATAAGGATTTTTTCCCTTGAGAAACAGATTTTAAAAATTGCTGAAAAGATCGTAATGCTTCGGTGATTGTGAGAGTTAATAATTGCTGATTATAAAGATATAAGGTATTATTTATACAATGTAGCCCAGTAGCTTTACTCGCACCAGATGAAATTTTTTCTTTTGGCTTAACATAAACATTAAAAAGATTTTCACCACTTTTTGCAGCTATTTGGGTAATATGAGCATTATGAGCAAATCCTGTTGTTTCCAAATTAAAATAAAAAATACTTATTTCATTTTTTGATATCTTTTTCAAACTTTCGTCTGTTTTATTTATCGTTGTATCAAATGTATCAATACCACAGTTGGTTTGATATGTTATGCCTTCTAACTTTTTTTTACTTTTTTTTAGACTTTCTCTCTTTTGCTTTAGTTCTAGCCGTCGTAATTTACTTGATTTTAATTTATTTTTTAAAAATCTTTTACATCTTTTGTTATCAGCTACAATAGCATACTTGGCTGAATGTGATCCTTCCGAAATGCCTAATCTTTTCTGCATATTTAGTATACTTTGCTCTCCATCATTTTTTACACATACACTACTGGCTACTCTAAAGTCGCACGCAGCACTTTTACTGAGGCATTTGTTTTTAGCAGCTTTATGTGTAACAATATTATTGAAGCTTTCGTTAGCTTGACTAGAAGCTGCTACCGAAAATTTGCCAGCATTCGCAGCGTACTTTCCGAAAAATTGCACTAATTCATCGTACAAATCAGGTTCCGATAACTGAACTGTGTGCTTACTTTTAGGTTTACACCAATTTCCACAATTTTTGTGGCGTCCAAAAAAATGATCTGGTAGCTTTTTTAATGCTTTCGCCAAACATTTGTTTTTAAATTCGTTTTTACCTTTATTTTGGGACACTGTGTAACTAAAACGTTTTTTTATGTAAGAAATAATTCCTTTTCTATTTAGCTGCTTGTATTTGTTGCGCATTTTATATAGCTTATTAGAAAAATTTTTTGTTAAGTGATTTTTATCGGCTAGTTTATAAAAGTTAACATCTGGATTGTCATTTCGTACGGCTGCTATCATTGAACTATCCTCATCGCCAATAATTACGCGAACTTGCAAACCGACTTCTTTTAAAATGTTGCTATGGTTGATTAATTCAACTCCCGCGTCAGCTTCCATAGCCTTAGCGCTGCTTTAGAAGTTCATGCGGCAATCACGATTCTCTTTCTTGTGCCCCAAATCACATTTCATACATTTCCGATTTTTAGTAGCATAATCAAGAACTTTCCCTGATAAAAAACCAATGATAGTGCTGTAACTGTTTAAACTATCGTAACTGCGACCATTACCGCGCTTGCTCCAGCCAGTATCGAATCCAACTATAATATTAACAACTTCGCCTATAGCCTGGTCAAATGCAACTGAATTAGACTCATTATTTGAGGGCAGAGTAGTTTTTAAGATATCTAGCTGCGGGTAAATATCTTGAATAATGTCCTGTGGCCTGGAGTGGAAAGTATCAAGAGACACGGTAGTGTCTCGCGCCAAGTACACGCGGAGCGAGACCGACCGTGACTCTTTTACGCGACGCGACGGGTTGCAAGTACTCGAGATGTTGAGATCTCGATAACGAGTGAACGGATCAAGTTCTAAGTAGGCTTGATCGATAGCTTGGGGTCCAATTAGGGGGGGGGGGTTTCTCTCATAATATTCCGCTACGTGCCCTACGAGCGGAGATATTGCGACGCAAAGTCCAAATGTGAAAATTTATTTTTAAGATACTTCCTACTTCCACGTCGACCGCTCTCATCTCAATATTATTATGATTATCAGAGAAACGTCACTTTCACTTTTTCGACACTGGCGGCTAGCGGCGTTAGTATCACAGTGCAGTGCAGTGTAGACAGTGCGTTCGTTTAGCGCGCTGTCAGTCAGTTCCTATTCATCAGTTAACCTATCTCGAGAGCACTCGAGAGACACGGGGAGTTGCGTGATGGCCGCCGTAGCGAACACACGCGTTTTAACCTAGTTAGGATTCGCGAAAAGTTTTATCCAATTTTAGGTTTATTCGCAGTTAAGGGAAGTAGTTTAGGGACCCGTGAGGGATAAAACCGATAATTAGGATAGCGAAAAAAAGGGGAGAAAGTCAATTTCCCCCCGTGAAGAGGGGAATAAGATTTGTTCGGGGCCGGGGAAGATGAAGGCCAAACAGAAGGCGAAAACACTGACACAAATTCCGATGAGTGCTGCAAAGAAAGCAGCAATGGAAAATACAGCAGCCAGGATAATGAATGAGAAGAAGAGAGCGGCTGTAGACGAGGGGGATTGTGTGGACGTGGACACACAAGGATTTTCGCAGGAGGAGGGAGATTGGCATCTGGTTGAGCCGAAAAAGATGGCGAACGAAAAGCGCGCCAAAATATCACAAGAACAGACTGCAATGAAGATTGGCAACAAGGAAGACGACCAATCAGGTAACAATGACGTCAACTCGGAAGAGATGATCCACGAATCAGGTAATATCACCACGGAAGAATCTAGATACGAATCGGCTAGTGAGATGGAGACAGAACCGTTAGTCTCAGACGTGATGCAACACGTAAATACCTCGTGCAACGTTGAATTAAATTCGAGTGTGAAAAGTAAACGAAATACGGGTATGGCCGAAAGTAGCAACGCAATGGAGAGAACGACACGAGAGGAGTATATAAACTGCGCAGGTGTATTAAAAAGAATTAATCAGTTAGATGCGTCCGAATTAGCAAACCAGAAACAGGTTAAATTCAAGGAAGGGACCAATTCCACATATAGATTAATTCTCAGACTGAATAAAGATAAAATTCAGACAAAGAGAGGTAAGAATAGAAATAAAATTTGGCAAATAGCAATGTTTGCACTAGCTCGCGCACGAGCCTGAACTCTAGAATTTGATGAGAAAGGAACAAATAAAAAGAATCCGTTTATTGAGAGAGAGAGATTGCGTTTCGTAATTTATGTAATTCAGAAAAGTTTAGATTGGGCAGAACTATACAAAGAATACCAACATTTCGTCGCTTCCGAATAAAAGGGCGTTAACTTGGAAGCCGGTTGAAAAAGGCGTTAACTCGGAAGCCGGTTGGAAAAGACGTTAACTGGGAAGCCGGTTGGAAAAGGCGTTAACTCGGAAGCCGGTTGGAAAGGGCATTAACTCGGAAGTCGGTTGGAAAAGGCGTTAGCTTGGAAGCCGATTGAAAAAGGCGTTATCTCGGAAGCCGGTTGGGAAAGGCGTTATCTCGGAAGCCGGTTGGAAAGGGCGTTAACTCAAAAGCCGATTGAAAAAGGCGTTAACTCGCGCGCTCTAATTTTTCGCGTCAATTTAAGTTGGCAGTACTGCTGAAATAATGTTGGTGCTTGATTTATATTTATAACATAAATCATATTGAAACGAAAAATTATTAGCATATAGGTTTTCGAGGGTGCTGATTACGAATTTGATGTCAAAAATCTTGTATTCTAAATAATATTATGCTTTTCCATAAAGAAAAAAACTCTTATACAAAAAAACATAACATTTTAATCTATCGATGGAATGATATATTTAATAACATAAATTATTATAAATAATACAAATTCAGTCTTTATAAAAATTTTACAATGAGAAGTTTTTCATGTTTTTACATTGCTCAATGAATATGGTTCCATTTTTAATTTACTAATTTTTATGAATTAAAAGTTAATAAATATCTATCGAATATTGTAAAAAACATGGTGGGTCAAGAATGACCCATGGTTGCTCTCTCTCTCTCTCTCTCTCCCCCCCTCCCTCTCTCTATTAAAATGAAATAAATTATATACAATGCATATTTGTATATATATATACATATGTATTTTTATTTACTATAATATAATTATTAACAGAACATAAACATATAAAATTAACAAAAAGAAAATATTGTCTTTTAATAATGCAAAACTTAAACTATATTTGCATGAAAAAAATTTATTCCATCAATTTAAAATAAAAATCATGAAATTCAAACACCAACATTATTTCAGCAGTACTGCCAACTTAAATTGACGCGAAAAATTAGAGCACGCGAGTTAACGCCTTATTCAACCGGCTTCCGAGTTAATGCCATTTTCAATCGGCTTTCGAGTTAACGCCCTTTCCAACCGGCTTCCGAGATAACGCCTTTTCCAACCGGCTTCCGAGATAACGCCTTTTTCAATCGGCTTCTGAGCTAACGCCTTTTCCAACCGACTTCCGAGTTAATGCCCTTTCCAACCGGCTTCCGAGTTAACGCCTTTTCCAACCGGCTTTCCAGTTAACGTCTTTTCCAACCGGCTTCCGAGTTAACGCCTTTTTCAACCGGCTTCCAAGTTAACGCCCTTTTATTCGGAAGCGACGATTTGTTGCATAGGAGAAGGGAAACTGCCCTAAAACCTTCCCAGTATTCGTGAACAAAATTATACATAAGTAATATAAAATACAATATAAGTACAATAAATGTATCAAATGCATAAAAGAAACAAATAAATGGTTATCATAGAACAGTCCTTTCTTTAAATATGTATCATAATATACTTTGAAGTTTTACTGAGGTATTTCTTTATCATATAAAAGCTTCATTATAAGAAGAATTGTCATAGTATGTTCTCATATAATTTCTCTTGACGTAGTCAAGCTCAGAATTAGTTGTTTTTCTCTAAAGAAAGGATCGTTTGAAACATAGACATAAATCAATTAATATAAGAATATCACCTCAGATAGAATTTGTATAATCTGGGAAATAATATATGCATCAATCTTTTATTTTGAAATCATGAATTACTATCATCAGTCTATTAAATAATATTATTTGTAATTTACTAATTTCAATACTGATTGAGTATTACCAAACTCGTGTCTAAATCACTGCAAAGCATCATACTATATCACGAGCGATTACTACAACACAAGCTATACATATAACATGAGCAACAACAAACACATAAGCAATAAGTTTCTCACTGAGATTACTGAATTAAATCTTGTAATAGGCAGTCTTTGATTGACACATTAATTTACCACAGCACGAACGTAATACTAAATAATGAATAATTTACAAAATAATTATTAGAATAATATAAAGTAATTGAGTAAGAACTTTTATAGCAACGCACGGAAACGGTTACTCGATAGTTTTATTACAACGCCAGAAACGATTTATATATTTCGCAAAGAACGCATTCTCATTTAGTACGTAATACAAGTGAATGTAACGAATGTCCGCAAATTAACGTAATAAACGATAAAAGGTATTGTTGCGCCCGTGCCGAGACACCCGTTGCGCGCTGAACTTCGTCTACGTGAACTTCGCTCGAATAGCTTCAAGTCGAAGCGCGGTCCTTAACGACGGAATTATTGATTTATTGATTACACATTGACTGGGAGATTTCGCTCTGGGTTTCCGATTCGTTCGGACGTGTCCACCCGAGCTCTTTGTTAAACGAGTTCCTATTAAACGAGTTCCTTTCTAACATAAAGAGAGTCTTTATTTCTGGAAACGAGATTACGCGCCGCGTTCGCGAGTGAGTGTGTGAGTGAGCAGCGGACGCACGGATAAGCGTAACAGTATTGTGTAATCAATTATAATGAAACAATCGCACAAACGAAAGAAGTAAAGTTTTTTCCTTGTAAATAAAATGGTTGCAACCGAAGGATTAATTATTTAATATACTTTAGACTGAGCTCAGTGTTATAATTAGACTCGACATAAACTTTTAATATCTTTTCAAAAGGCGAGGAAGTCTTCCTCTAGCTTGCTCTCGTGATCTCTGCAAGCTGTAACCGCAAAGGGTAACCTTGAGAGGATTGATGATTTCTCTCGTAACGGTAGACGAATGTCTAACGTTCCCACTCTGTAACGGTAGACGAGAGTCTAACGTCCCCACTCAAGTATAATTACAAAGGTTACCTTTTGATTGACGATAACATCACATAGAATGTTCACACAACGAATATATGTCGAAAGGACCAAGCCAAAACCTTGTTTATCCAAGACTTTGAAAGGGCGTTTCATCTCATGCCGAAAAGGCTTTCTCGAACGTTCCAGAAAATGACTGCCTTCCTCGATCTTTCCACGTGCCGGCATGGCTCGCCGGGACGTATCTCACTGGCTTCCTCTCTGCGATAAGCGTAGTTGTCCGTATATCTCGTTGATTCTTATATGTTCAACAATTATATTATTTACTGCACACGAAGAGGCAGATCTCGGCTACCTCACAACTTAACTGAGAAAAGATGACGCAATTACTGGTTTGACTCGAACTTATGTATCACGCACGATGTATCACGCACGATGTCTGGGAGACGAATGCTCGCTCGCCCGGGCTGCGCGCCCCTTCCTACATGCGCACGCAAGCGCGCGGAAAGCCCGCGCTCGGCCGTTCTCGAACGCCTGGGTTACTACGCGGTCGGGACCTATTTCGCGTATAAACATTCGCGCGTTCCGACCTACCGCAAGATGAACGCCATAGATGGCTGCACTGACACGATCTCTTTCTCTTTATACGTTGACTTCAAACAAGCAACTAGGGAAAAAATTTTCCCAAAAGTAATGTTATCTCATACAACAGCTATTTGTAAATTCGATAATTGTATTAACGCTAACCTTTGTTTAGAAGGAATCAATAAACTTACTAAGGAAACAGGATTATCCGCAGAAATTGATCAAAGGGGATCGAAATTTGTTGGGGTAATCACGGACTGGGGAGATAATATCCCAGAGTTATGGGAGGCGTTAGATGACCATGAGGATATTATCAAAATCGTAAGGATGTATAGGAAGAAATGGGACAAAGAAAAGAAGACCCTGACTGAAGAGGACACAGAAAATTTTATAATAACGTTCGCGGGCGATAGAGTCCGCAAAAGTTTAGACATGTTCGGACGTAGAACAGCGATAAAAGTCAGACCGTTTATAGCGTCGGTCAAACAATGTTTTAAGTGTTTCAGATTCGGCCACATTAAAGCCTTGTGCAAGAGTGAAGAAAGATGCATAATATGTGGGGACTTGGCCCATGGAAATTGCACAAGAGAAACAAAATGTAGAAACTGTGGAGACAATCACAGATCTACATAGAGAAAATGTGGAAATACGAAAAAAATAAAAACAGAAACCTGACTATGGGATTTAACAATGTCTCTCGTATGGAAGCAGAAAGGATACTGACAGGGAGAGAACAAGACAAAATACAGGAACAAACTTATAATAGATATGAAAAGCCAACTCAATGGCCAAAACTTTCTCAACCAAGAAAGGAGATGGAAGGAAGATGGGAGGATCCACAGACATCTAGGAGACTAATAACATACGAAGAAGATAGGGATGATAGATATAGGATGAAAACCAGTTCATACAAAGATAAATTAATAACACAGAAGCCCAAACAAGATAATTACTACAAACAATTCGACAATAGAAGAGAAGAAATTACTAAAGATAAAAGAGGTATAGCCTTAAAAAAAGCGGAGAAACAACCAGAAGGATGGGACAAGGAAACGTCAGAGGAAGAATCTGAAGTCATCACTTCAGATGAATCAAGAAGTGAGCATAGAGAGGAAGATGTACACATTCCGGCAGGCTTGAATAGAGATCAACTCATCACAAGCCTAGTAACGAAATTAATACCAATTATACAGGAAATGATTCAAGGAGTAGAACAAAACGTAGGCGATACTAAAAATCAAGAAGATAAATACAAGACTGGACAAGATTTACAACGGAGGAAGAAGGCAATAGAATTAGAGAAAAAAATGAAAAAACAAAGGGTGTTAATTAGTGACATGAAAAGAAAATTCAAAAGAGAACAAGATGAACAGATAGAGCGTATAGGAGCCCGTTCGGACTCTTCACAGCACTATTAAAATTTAGGCAAATTCAATCTAAGAATTGTTAATTGGAACTGCAGAGGCTTTCACGGTAAGAAAAATGAGATAATAAAAAGAGCACAAGAATATGATATAATTATTTTCACAGAAACAAAGTGTAATAAAAACAATATTTATATACCAGGTTTTAAATCTTATAGTAAATTAAGTAGAGGTAATAGTGGAGGAGTTACTATTAGTATCAAAGAAAATATAGAGTTTGAAATTATAAATGGTTGGCAGAAAACAAACGATATTTTTGATATTATAGGTATAAGAACTACTAATACAAAAGAAAGATTTAATATTGTTGCAATATATAAAAGACCAGGAGAAATAACAGATAAGGCCTGGAGGGACATATTTAAATTTGAGACAAAAAATTTAGAGACAATATTCGCAGGAGATTTTAATGCTCATCATACATTATGGAATTGTTACGATATAGATAAACCAGGAGAATACTTATATGAAAACATGTATGATAACGATTATATATGTGTCAATTTAAATACATTAACAAGAATGGGAGCAATAGGACAACGCTCAAATTTAGATTTGTTTTTTGCCTCATCCAAAATATATGACAATATTGAATACGAATCAACGATACTTGGGATTCAGATCATCACCCAGTAATATTACAGTTAACAACTGAAGTAGAGAGTTATAGGAAGAAAACGAATAAATTTTCGACTAAAAAAACTAGATGGAGTGAGTTTAACTATACAATGAATCAAATAATCCAGGACAACATGGAAGAATACAAAGAAACTTTATTTGGAAATAAGGTCAACACGGAAGAGAAATACTCAACTTTTATCAAGATAATTAAATCAACTTGCTCGGGGGGCGGTAGAGCCGTACCCGGATTTGCGATAAAGCGAAGCTCGAAGGACCAGGGGAGATGTGTAAAGTCTCCCCAAAGCGAAAGTTAAGTTAAGCAAATGCGACTCACCGTTCGTTGTGCCGTCGACTCCTGGAGGCTTCGTCTCGGTCGCGATCGGGCTCGTGCAGCAACGCAGGCAGGGCAGCAAGCAAGGCGAAAGCGAGGCAGGCAGCAGTCAGTTAAGGCAGGCAGCAAGCAAGCAGGAGGAAGCAGGTAAAGGTAGCACACAGACAGGCCGAGAAAGTAGGCGATCGCACTATCCGGGAGCGAGCGGATGATCTCGCGACTCCGAATATTAGCACAAGTCTCTCTGCTCCGATAATCTCTCCGCGCTCCGAGACGTCGTAACGATGAGACGTCGTAACGATGAGCCGGCGTAACGATGAGTGCTGAGGGCTCGCGGCGCTGGAACAGTGTCGCGAGCGAGTACTTGTTCTGCAGGCGGGTGCCCTCGTGGGGTGAGCGAGGGCAGCACCGATTGGTGAGTCGCGCAATTATCGATTCCGCGTTGATCGCGATCCGCCGACGTTTCGCGCGAGTCACCGAAATACTTAAGACTAGGTACGCAAGAATATTATGTACAACGAGTAACGAGACTAAACAATACATGCATCTAACTACAGTTTGGTGCGCGCCAAACATACCGCCCACCAAATACAACGAGTTGTATTTTACTTTCAATTTGAATCGGTCGCCTGTGGAGCAGGGCCCATCGGTAGGGGGCACAGCTTCACTAGGGGACGCGTGATAGTGCCGTCCGCCACCCGCACCGTGGCGACACGCGGGACGCCGTCGCTGCCCGGATGCAGCGCCTCCACTCGTCCTCGCCTCCAACGCAGAGGAGGCAGGTTGGCGTCCTTGAGGAGGACTAACGCACCGACACCGAGCGGGTTGACTGAGGTCCACCATTTGGGACGCTGTTGCAGCGTATGGAGATACTCCTGATGCCAGCGCCTCCAGAAGTCTTGGTGTATTCGTTGGACGAGTTGCCACCGACTCAGCCGATTCATCGGTAACGGGGTCACGTCTTGAGTGGGAACGGAGACGAGCGGTTCCATCGTGAGGAAGTGACCCGGCGATAGGACTTCGAGGTCGGCAGGGTCGGCGCTCATCGGGCAGAGGGGTCTGGAATTCAGGACGGCCTCGACCTGCGCGAGGACCGTCGTGAATTCCTCTATTGAGAGGACTTGATCACCCACGGTCCGCCGCAGGTGGGTTTTAAAGGTCTTGACTCCCGCCTCCCAGAGGCCCCCGAAGTGGGGCGCGGAGGGAGGATTAAAGGACCACTTGATCTTCTCTCGCTCCGCTGCGAGGCCCATGCGGCTTTCTAGTTCCCGTGCGGCCCCTACAAAATTCGTTCCGCAGTCGCTGTAGAGAAGCGAGCAGCGTCCGCGTCGGGCCACAAAGCGTCGCAGCGCAGCGAGGAAGGAGTCGGTGGACAACGAGAAGGCGGCTTCCAGGTGCACCGCCTTAACCGAAAAACATACGAAAAGGCACGCGTACACTTTGACGGAGGAGACCCCCCGGGCTCGTCGCGTGACTATGTTGAACGGTCCCGCGAAATCCACGCCGCTGATCGAAAATGGCTTGGCCTGTCGGACCCTATCGGCCGGTAGTTCCGCCATGAGGGGCTGAGAGGTGTGTGGCTTTACGCGGAAACATGGATGACATCTCGAGAGTACGCGTTGTATAGCGCGATGCACCCCGAGGACCCAATAATGTTGCGTGAGCAGGTATTGCAGCGTGCGCCGACCAGGGTGCATGTTCGTGCGGTGCACGTGTTCGATAACGAGATCTGTGAGTCTATGTTTACAGGGCAGTAAGGCAGGGTGCTTGTTCTCGAATGTCAATCCGGATTTTGCAAGCCTGCCGCCCACCCTGAAAATACCCACCGGATCAAGGAAGGGAGCGAGTTTGCGAAAGGGCTTGGGGAGCCTTCTCCCGCTTTGAAGACGATCGATCTCATCGCGGAAAGCATCCGCCTGTACACTCTTCACAACGAGTAGTAACGCGGAATGCAGTTCGAGCTGATCTATGGCCAAAGTCGTAGGAGCAGATTTTGCACGGGAGTGATGTACAAACCTGAGAATGTAGGCTATAATTCGGCCAATTTTCTCGATTGATGAGAATCTTTCGAGCAATGAATGTACCGCGTCAGGCGGCTCGAGCGCCACGAGCGATACGAGTTTCTCCTCCTCGATCGGAGGGGTTTCCGACTCGTGGGACGGCTCAAAACGGGGTTCGAAGCGAACAAGCCACTCAGGGCCTGCCCACCACATCGAACAGGCCACCAGATCGCGAGGATAAAGCCCGCGGGAGCAGTGATCCGCCGGATTGGACTCCGTGTCGACGTGACCCCAAGCTGATACCGGCACGTTGTCCTGAATGAGGGCAACGCGATTTCTAACGAAGGTCTTCCACCGTTGTGGTGCTGAGCGGATCCAGGCCCGGGCGACCTCGGAATCCGTCCAAGCATACTCGTCGTCAATGTCAAGGTGTCCGCGGAGGGTGCGCCGGACGTACGCGATTAATTTAGACAAGAGCAGAGCCGCGCAGAGCTCCAGACGGGGAATGGTGAGGGGGCGAAGCGGGGCGACCTTAGACTTGGCGCACAGTAATCGGACCCCGACGCCGTCGCGCGTAACGATTCGCAGATAAATCACGGCTCCGTACCCCAGCTCGCTGGCATCGCAGAACCCGTGGAGTTCGCAGCGATCCACATGGCACGAGTTAAACGCGCGAGGAACGCGAAGGGAAGATAACACGCCGAGCTCCGTCTGGAAACGACTCCAACTGCGACGAATGTCCATCGGAGGCTCATCATCCCAATCTAACTTGAGGGTCCACAGACGCTGAATTAAGCACTTCGCCGTAAAGGTGAGTGAGGCCAGAAAACCCAGGGGGTCAAATATGCGCGCTACTTCCGACAGTATAGTGCGTTTGGTGCACTCACGATCCAACGCGTTGACTTGAAACCCGAAACTGTCAGATTGTGAGTGCCACCGAAGGCCCAATATCTTCTGAGATTGATCCTCGCTTGACTCGAAATCTAACATCGATTGGCTACATAACTGCGGGTCGAGGCCCTCCAGCGCGGCAGGATGGCTGCTCGACCACTTTCGAAGTTCGAAGCCGGCGCTTCGGAGAAGCGATAGCAATTGGTCGCGGAGTGCGCGAGCCTGTTCCACCGTCCGAACGCTTGTCACGACGTCATCCACATACAGCGCCTCGAGTAGGGCTGTGAACGCTAGAGGATATTTCTCGCGATATTGATGAGCTAACTGGAGCAAACAATAGATCGCCAAGAACGGGGAGGCGCTAAAGCCGAATGTAACTGTTTTGAGTAGATAGTCGAGGATGGGGTCCGACTCCGAGAAGCGCCAGACGATACGTTGGTAGTTGCATTACTCCGGGCTTATCCAAATCTGGCGAAACATCTGCTTCACGTCCGCGGTTAGAGCGATCGCTTCGGCGCGGAACCGAAGCAGGATGGCGAGCAGGTCTTGCTGCAGCTTCGGACCGCTGAGCAGGGTGTCGTTGATCGACAGACCGTCCGGGCCTCGCGAGGACGCGTTGAACACTACCCGCAACTTAGTGGTAGTGCTATCGAGTTTATACACACCGTGGTGCGGTAGATAATAAATGTGGCCATCCGACGGGAATGGATTGCGAATTACCTCCATGTGTCCGCTATCGAGATAGTCCCGCATGAAACTACTGTAACCAGCTCTGAACTCCGGATCAGATTTAAATCGACGTTCTAGTGCGCGGAGACGACTAACCGCAATGGAGCGCGAGCCGACGAATGTAGGAGGATCCGACGCGAACGGGTACGAGACCACGAAACGACCCGAGAGGTCACGATACGTGGTCTTGGCGAAGATTTCCTTGCAGCGTCGATCCTCGTCCGAACAAGAAGTGTCCTCCGGCACCTCCTCCAATTGCCAAAAGCGACCCACCGATGTCGCGATCGACTCGAGCGTAGTCGCGAATGACCTCAGGGGCGCTGCTTGGACTGATGGGGATACCGCGCCCGTCAGAACCCATCCGAAGACTGAGTTGAAGGCGTCGGGTTCTCCCCTCTCCCCCTCACGACGGCCCTCCCGTAGCACCGACACAAACGAGTCCGCCCCCAGGAGGATGTCAACACCGCCGGGCACGAAATATTCGGGATCCGCGAGCGGCAATCCCTTCAAGTGTTTCCACGACTGGACCTCCACCTTGTCATTAGGCAGCGGCGAGGTTATGCGCGAGAGGACCGTAGCCTCTATCAAGAACCGAGTGTCGTCGCGACCGCGCGCGCGGATCACGAGGGAGGTGAGGCCCCTCGTCGTGGCCGCCCTGGCTTCGTTTATCGCCAACACGGTTGCACTGTGTTTGGTGCGACGAAAGCCGCCCTTCCGGAGGCAGCCCTCGGTAATAAAGTTGGCCTGACTCGCGCTGTCCAGCAATATGCGTACGGGGAACGCATTGCCACGCGCGTCTATCGCCTCGGCTCGTACGGTGGACAGGAGGACGATTCTATTGGCCCGGCTAGTCATTGTTACAATCGGCGCATCCTCCGACTGAGGAGCGGGTACGGCGTCCGGTTCGGCAGGAGTCGCGCTAATGGGTTCGGGCTTAGGAGTAGTATTCGAGCTCTGCTCGTAATGCAGAAGCGTATGATGCTTCGTGCCGCAGGACCGACATGCCCACGCGGACGGACAGTCTTTCATGCCATGCCCCGAGCGCAGGCAGTTGAGGCACAATCTCAAGTCGCGAGCCTTAGCCTGCCTCTCCCTCGGCGAGAGTTTTAAAAACTGGGAGCACTTCGACACGTAGTGAGACTCCTTACAAACGGGGCAACCGGCCGCGTTAGTCACGAACGACGAGACCGGTGTGGACTTGGGTTTGGAGGACGGGCCCGCGACGGCCTCGAGAACCTGACAATGCTCCGCTAGAAATTTCGTGAGTTGTGTATATCGCGGTATCTCCTCAGCCCGGTGAGCCGACTCGAATTTTTCCCGAAGGGAACGAGGAAGCTTGTCTAACAAAAACTTCAGTAGGATGAAATCCCATGAATCGGTAGGGAACTTCATCAATGCGAGCGCGCGCGTGTTCTCGGTAAACGTATCTAATAAGTGGTGAAGAGCCTCGGCCGTCTCCGCCTTCAATGGCTTTGCCTCGATTATCGAATTCAAGTGATGGTCCGCTAACCTTCTCTTATTCCGGTATCGATCGACCAGCGAGTCGTAAGCGATCAGATAGTACTCATCGGAAAACGGCAGGTTTTTCACCACGTTGAGTGGTTCCCCTTTGAGTGAAGCCAGCAGATACTGGTATTTCTCTATCGCGGAAATCTGCTGGTTATGTATCGCCGCGTTGAACAACGCGATGAAGGAAGGCCACAACGTAAGGTCGCCGGAAAACTGCGGCAGCGGGATCTTAGGCAACTTGACCACCGAGGCCGGACCCGAGGGCTGTGCCGGCGCGCCTCCGAATGGCGCGCCCGTTTCACGGTGATATCGACTCTTTACGGCGTAATGCATTTTATCGAAACTGGCTCGGATTTCGTCCTCGGCCTCGAAATCCGCCGCTTCTTGGATGACCTTCAGGTGGATGGCCTCAAAATCGTCCGCGATCTTCGCTACGCTCGAGTAGCGAGCGAGGAAGGTCGCTCGGATTGCCGCGTCGGTCGCGGCTTGTAGGGAGAGGTCGTGTATTTCTTGCATACGCCGATTGCATACTTCGCGACGAGCATATGCGTTTTTCGACATGATGTAACAAAGGGGTCGTCCACCACAGACAGACGAAGCTAAGAGCGAAGGGTAAACGACGAATAGGCAGTCGGAGGCGACGGCAACTCGAACCAACAATATCGAAACCCGGCGAAAACAATCACGAAAGTCAGGTCGCCAAGGTGAGGGGTAACGGACGGCTCCGTTCGGCGCTCGCGCAAGTCCCGAGGGAATATTCTCGATAATATTCCTCGAGTTGAACGCGGAGAATATCAGCCGTTGGATTAGCGCGATAAACACGCGTCGCAGAGTTCGAAAGGCAAATATTCTCGCTCGGTGACAATAATATTTTCGAGCGATGGTACTCTCGGACGGAGCACGAATGTCGGGATAATACAAGTGCTGGGTCGGGCGGTACGTACCTCGCAACGACGTAAACACGAGCGATGCTCGAGACTATACAGAAAAACAACGCGCGCGAGACCGGCCCGTAATCGAAGGCCACGGCCGTTGTCTCTATGCGCGTAAGTATCGCTGGCCCGGAATACTCGGATATTCGACCGAATATTTCGGTTACGATCAAGTCAATTAAATGTCGACTAATTACCGCGGCCAGCGCGGATTCGATTTTAAGGCGATTAACGGCTGCGGCCCGAGCTATGACGAACGAAGTTCGCACGCGTATTCCCGTTGCGAAGCTAGCGTTGCACGAGAGATACCGCGCGAGACACGAGTTGTCAGCACGCCGAGCGTTATTGCACCTCGCTAATGCGAGAATAAGATATTCAGCGAATTCGCGTAAATTACAGGCGGCTAATGGCCGATTGCGCGATGCTACGCGAGAATTCCCTTCGCGAAGCAAGCGTTGCGATACGGGAGATCCTGCGAGACCCGCAAGGTCACGCGCTATTGCACTACGCGTTACAGAAAGATTCGGTGACTTCGAACAATGAAAGGACACGCGAAAGGTCGGCGGTAATAGACTAATCGCGAAGATATGATTATCCGGCTCGAAGGACCAGATGCTCGGGGGGCGGTAGAGCCGTACCCGGATTTGCGATAAAGCGAAG
>NW_020218984.1:0-2655 GCF_003070985.1 Temnothorax curvispinosus | reverse complement strand
TACATATGTCAAAATCCATATCGACTACGGCAATTGATACTATTAAGGTTCATTAGTCATATGAAGTTTGCAAGCTTGATGACATCCTAAAGATCACAATGCATTCTGAAAACGATACTGTGCAGGTTTGTTGGCGTATACGTGATGTCACGGGCTGGAAGGTATTTTCTATGTTTTGGAAGTAAAATTTGGAAAAAACAACGTGCCATAATAAGCGCTAACCAGGAAATGTAAGTGTAATCAGTGCTATAAACATACCTTTTAATAGTAATATAAAATTGTTCTTATAAACATTATAATTATAATTAATTCAAGTTGTCTATTATTTGAAAAGAACTTGATTTTTAGTTTTGTTTTTTATTCTACCTTCAGAAAAAAATAAAATAATTTAGATTTCCTAAAATTAATTTTGCTTATGCTATCGGAAAGGAAACACTTATTATAAAACGTAAACGTAAACGTAGTACGTGACAGATTGTGTGTGTGTGTGTGTGTGTGAGTGAGATTATTAATATATCATATAATATTGCAGATTAACTGGAAGAAGCTGATACCGAGAAGATCTTTAAGAAGGACGGTGCATCCAAAATTGCATACGCATGCATCTTGTAAATTGTTGTCTTGTAAAAGTTGAAGAGAACGAGGAAGTGATCTGTAGGCAAGTTAAAATATTAATTGATTCCAGTCTATTATATTATGATAGACGTTAATTTTATATCTTGGTGTCTGGAAATATTAATTATTCACGAAAGCAATAACAACAAAATAAATTTTGGTAAATTTTATATTCGTATTCAGTGATCTGTAACATTAAAAAAAATAATTAAATTAATATGTTCTTCTCACACACAAAAAAGATTAGATTCTAAAAAGATTAATTAATATTTAATCTAAATATATTATAATAAAAATTATAATAGTAAAGTTTTTGGAAGTGGTGGACAAACCAGTTTATATTTTTAATGCAAACTTTACCTCGAATTTTTATATTTCATTCATTGTCAGTCATCAGAGGATTTATTCTGCAGATATTTGAAGACTGGCAGATAATAATAGATTTTCTCGTGATTGAGCGCATACACGATTCTTTTTATTTAGATACTAACTTTTTGAATTCTGTTACATTGAGACTTTACTTTGGAGTATGGCGAACTCTTTGGTAATGAAGTTTTTAACAAGGTAAGATTGCAATATAATTGTAATTAAATTATTGTTTGGGAATATTATATATAACATTAACATAATTATTTTTTAAGGTAATTATGAAGGAGAGGGTCTTCCTTTCCGATTTGGGTGAAACTTTACAATTTTGTATATTTTGGTGCGTAAAACATATATCTGTAAGTAAAAACTGACGCTCTCAATTTTAGGAAAAACGTTATTAAATACTGAAATTGATTGTTGCGTGGTTAGGATGTCTGTTATACTGATATGATGTAGATGCACAAGATCATCCGTAGTGACGTAAAAGTGCATGGAAGTAATAGTGCAGTATAACAGCAACTTCTCATAATAGTCTGGCACCTTATTTTAATTGTGTGCTATTATTTGACTTTGTATTTATACAGGCTCTTAATATACCAATTATTTTCTGCTTTAAAAAAAGCATAAAGTCTATTTCTATTATCTTTTTTAACTATAGTGAAAAAAGATAATAGAAATTGAGTTTATGCATTTTTTAAAAAGCAGAAAATAATTGGTATATTGAAAAGTCTATATAAATACAAAGTATAATAAATACAAAGTCAAATAATAGCACATAATTAAAGTAAGGCGCCAGTCTATTATAGGGCAGGTTGCTGTTATACTGTATTATTACTATAATTTTACGCACTTTTACGTCACTACGCATGAACACGTGCGTCTACATTATGTTAGTATGACAGACATTCTAACCACGCAGCTATCAATTTTAGTACTTAATAACTTTTTTCCTAATTGAAAGCGACAATTTTAACTTACAGATTCATGTTTTACTAAAATTGTGGAGTTTTAGTCAAATCAGTGAGAAAGCCCTTCTCCTTCATAATTATCTTTTTTGAATCACGTTTAACTGCAATAATTAATATACTTTTTATAGAAAACAAAATTAAAGAAGATATAAAGAAGAAAGTAAGGAAAAGTGGAAAGATTTGTTACAGAAAAAGTGAGGAGACGATAGAAAGATAAGGGTAGAAAGATAGAAAAATTTAGGATTAGAAGAGAGAAAGAAAGAGAAGAGAAGAAGGAACGATAAAGAGAAAGGTATATATTATAAAGATATTTAGTATATTACAAAAATATACCTATCATAATTATATATTTTAAAATTATAACCTTGGTTAAAGAGAACAGTAGAAAAACAGTGTTATGGATATAATTAGATCATGTTAAATACTTATTTAATATAGTTATCAACTAAAATTAAAAAACTTATTACCTCGTGATTTAAATAAAAAATGTATCTAGCAAACAACAGTTTGATGCGTTTTTGGTTAAAGTTTAAACTCTGTATTTCTACTATTCTCTGCTTTAACCAAGATTATAATTCTAAAATATATATAATTATGCGGAAGTAATAGGAGGATATAATTTATTTATTATTAAAAAAATTTCAGAAATACGTTCAATATGATCTAATTATATCCGTAAATGATCATGTTCTTGCTTATATCG
>NW_020218983.1:0-7261 GCF_003070985.1 Temnothorax curvispinosus | reverse complement strand
ATAGGTTCTCTCATTTATTGCCCACACGCGAATTTATAAACTACGGGGTTTTAGTATTGTTATTTGTACAAACTATACACACCTCGCGCGAGCGCGCAAAAGGATCGTGCCGAGGATGGCAACGACAGGGAAGATGTGAAAAAGCGACGACTTTCGGAAGTTCATGAAAGTTCGTTTACACAACTCTTTCCCTCGCTGCGATGCATTATGCTCTCGAGACGTAGTGACCTGAAATCTTCGACCTCTGCCGCTCTTCTCGAGGGAACAGCAACGCGTCTCGTTATTCAGGTGTGCTTTCTATGGGTTTGCGTTATACAACGTGTTTCGAAAATCGTGTATAGAAAATGGTGAGATTTTCTATATTAGCAAACGCGTAAGATTTCAGAAAGTGTTTCTGCTCTTTGGCGAAAATACCGCTTTCGAAGCACCAAAAGGTTTACGTAGCAATATCGTAACAATTACTTGTTCGTGTAGGTAAACAGAATTATTTCATAATTGTCATCATTATCTATGATGATATCGAAACCATAGGTATTATAGATTTCAAACAAAGAAGGAAACTATATTATATATATGTCGAAAGTTTGCGAGATATGTGTAAGAACTTCTCTAAGAATTATGACAAACTAATATTAAATGTGCATATAGATAGAAAAGCTTATGCAGTTTAATTACTAGACAAACATAAGAAAATCTACAATATATATATATATATATATATATATATATATATATATATATATTGTCTCACTATGTATATAAATATTAATTTTATTTAAAGAACTTATTTGTTCTCAAATAAGTTTGCCGCAGTTTTATCATACATAGATAAAATCTTTGTCAACGCAGGCTGAAATCAGCAAGCTTGGCTTGTAATAAAATTTACGTATTATTGCACGGTTGTTGTCTAATTTTCGCGCAAACGCGAAAAGAGAAAATACGGTTCGAGAGTTCGATTTAACTGATACGAACGTGCATCTCGAGACTGGTGTCATTTTCTACCCGGTATGCTGTCCGGCCGACTACTTCTTCTGATGGAGTGCTTCGTCCGCGCGCGCAATCCCGAAGTGCACTCGAGGCCGAGTCGAGAGAGACCTCTCTACATGGGTGGTCCATTCTTCTTACGCATGCATTATATAAGTCTTGTAAAGTTCACACTAAGGACAACAGAAGCCGGCCAGACGTAGGATTCGTTAATTGTACCCGGTGACCGACCCGAGAAGAATGCGGGGAATGAGTTCAATCCAGAAATGCGATAGAAATTGAGATTTCGTTGTTACGTATGTCTATGAACCATTAAATATTAATATGACGCGGTTAACGAGGAAAGGCAGTAATTTTTGCTTCGAGATACATTTGCATTCACCAATAAGACACGAATCTGAATTGCGAACGTAAGAAATTCTTTGGAGAAAATACGGTTAATCCCCGTAGCAATGGTATAAAAATTACTTTTGGAACACTCTATACATGGCGTGCAATTCAGACGAATACAGAATCCGTCGGTTGTGGTCATAACTGATGCTCTAAAGCATGACTTGAGAATATAAGAGATACATATGCTCAGAATCGGTTACCATACGAAGTTGTCACGTTCGTTGCTACTGATATGGTGATTTGTCATCTTCCCACGCTGGGATCGTGGGTAATAAAATTACATACATAAACCCAGCAAATTTCTTTCTTTCCTTCTCTTTCTCTATTTTAATTTTTGTAAATTGTACGTTAAAAGAGGTATGAAGTTTTATAGTCGAGACTGAAGTTTTATAATAAAAAGTATTTAATCAGTTTTTTCAAATCTTAATTAAGTTTTACTTACAAGAGAGTTTATTATTTACTTTTTGCTTTAGAAAATGCTTATTGCGCACATAGAAATTAATTTATAAAGGAAAGAATAAACCCGAAGATTATTTGAAGAGCTTTGTTATCTTAAATTGTGTGATAGTTCGCTGTAAAATTAAAAAAGGAATTACATGTTACCGTACTTTTTATTCGCCAAAGTGATGCAAAAATATGTGTGACTAGGCGTGAAAATAACAGTTCACAAGCAGGATTAATCCTCTTTCAAAAATGGTCCAGAGCAATATGGCCGATTCATCATGGTGTGTCCTGTTCACTCTTCTCTTTTGGACTTTGGACAATGTACACGTGGGATCTAGAATACTGGGAGAGAGCGGGGAGACATTGCCTGTATTTTGAAGATAAGGACAGACCCTATATCGTAACGCTGACAAGCCCGACCCTTTCAGTACGATCAGATTTATCTCGCTTGCCCTTTAGGTTTCGCTTCATCTTCACCCTCTCATTGGAATTTCACACGGCTACGGTCCATCCCGTGCAGATGTAAAATATGAGACGCTTATATAATTGATGACAAATCTCGATTTAAATATTAGACAATTTATAATTCATTCCAGAATTCAGAGAATTGACTTCTATTTATAATTTTATATACCTATCACATACTTTGACATTCTAGTGATGACTAAAAATTTGTTCAAAGTCTGAACCGTGATTGCACATACTTTGACATATAATTTATATTCTCTTTTAGGTATATACATATATTTCAAATGTTTAAATGTTTTCCATATTGTAGAATACATACAATTATAAAAATAAAACTTTGATTTGAATTACAGATTGTATAAATTTATTTAAAGCAGAGCTGGGATTTAGTTGCATATTTCGGGCTGATTTTGTTAACTTCTACTATTTCTCATTTTGCCACTTATGCCATAGCGTAACATAGATATTACAATGTAGCATAGATATTGAATACAATTTTCTAAGACCGCCTAAAATTGCGGTAAGTTTTTTTAAGACAGCTTAAAAACGTGAGCGGTTTTTTTGAAAACACATAAATGTGAGTTTTTTTTTCAATACGCTTAACATACACCGGAGTTTTTTTAAAATCGCGTAAGAAACTCCAGCGTTTTTTTTTTAAAGCGCCTAAAGTTGTCTATAGTTAAGACTTTCAATTAATAAATTGAAAGCTTTCTGCTATTAACCATTAATAATTAACCAGATATTTCATATTGATTAATATGATTACATTTCTGTACTTATAGTACGAGCGCTCGTGAGTTGAAATATCCCGCGTTGTGTTTACACGCGTTTGCGGCTCGCGTTGTTAAGACAACGGCGTCGACAACGAAATCGGCCCGAAATGGGCATTTCGTTTAAATTTAAGTTCCAGCTCTGATTTAAAACACACTTGTTGTATCATGTCATTGTATCCAGCTAAATAAGTAGTATGTTTTCAAGTATATTGTAGCTACTATATACTGGTTATTAATTTATATAAACATTAAAAAGAAGTTTTCATTTTTTTGACTAACAATATAGATTTTTTGATATAATTTTGTTGCTGAAAATTAAATGAAATATTGATTTTACTTTAGAGTAAATATTTTATATATAAAATATTAGTTTACGCAGATTGATTTTTATTAAAATTTTGTTTCATTATAAATGTTTAGAGAAAAACTAACAATTATTATAGTAATAGTATATATGTATACATAAAATGGAAGCTCGAGCTCGAATTTTTTTTTATTAAAAAAAGGAACATATAAAGAGCTCGAGCATTTACTAAACAGTAGAGTCATCTGGTAGATTTTATAAGAGATAGTTCAGGACGAATTATATGCCGTCAGTTTTGTATATCTCGAAGTTAACGATTGACGATAATTACGAAATAAAGATAATTAACTTATTAGAAAATACTGTGAATGTATAGAAATATAAATATATATTATTTTGGCTATTTATTATTATGCAGTAACTTTAGATCCGTAAAAATTTAGCTATAACTTTCACCAAGTTATCTCAGAAGCTTGTTACAACACAATTTAATCATTTAAGATATGAGAACGATTGTATTCATATTAAGTTTTTTTATATTAATACTTTTTATATGCACAAGATGCTTAAATATTTTTCGCAATTCTTCTAAATTTCCTTATCGACAAAACGAATTATTATCAGTCGGCAAATTCAATAGATGTTCGATCGCAATAGCGTTACTCTATAGATAATATTCTTTCGTTTTACATTTTGTACCTTGAATCAATAATCATTGCACCACTAACGTTGTTATCCTTAGTCGATCACCTTAGTCGACTTGTCTTTATTTTATATTATCGATTTTTTTTTAATTTATATATTAATTTATAAATCGATACAAAATTATGGTTATCTGGGTATATGTGATACTGACAGCGGATAATCTGAAATAAAAACAAAACTTTAAAATTTTCATTTGGCGGCAATTTAATTTGTAAAATTAAATTGCAAAATATTGTAAAATTAAACGCAAAATTCTAAATCTATACATATATGTTGCAAATATTATATAATAAAGTTTAAATAACGAATCTAAAATTAATAAGTAAATTGATAATTAAATTAAGTTAATGCATTTTATACTTTTACATAATTGCAATATTTTTAAAGTATCATTTTATGATTATTTTTAATGGTTTTTTGTACAAAGATATTATTATTAAATATTATTGTTGAAGATAACAAAACCTATCTGATTTACGTTAACAGTTATAATCATATATACATTTGTATAATACATATATTCTATATACTGTATTTTGTATTTACTTACTATATTTTCGATATGTTGTGATAAACTTCATTGCACTTCTTTAACATATACAATTTTCATTTTAAGCAAATAATTTCTCTTTAGATGGTCTGGGATGATGTATACATAGATGTAGGTAGAGACAGGACACTGCAGGATTTAATAGATGTTAATTTATTGTGATTAATATTGTTCTCTTAACACTATATCTTTTTTAATCTTTCAACACGTCTTTCCTTACAATGTATTCTAATGATTTTATCTATATCTTTAAACAACTACTTTCGTCTTTTGCTTTATCAAAAGCGACCGATTCGGCAATTTAATCAATGAATGTCGGGATGAAACATTCAACTGTACTTCGTGACTGCAATAAATAAAATATTTAAGCTACGTCTGCATCAAGATTTCATAACCCGTAATTGATAGTTTGCTGACATTGTGCGACATAACGTTGAACTGTAAGCCACAGTTTGGCATAAAAGTATAGCAGAGCACGACATCATGTATAAGATATGTATTTTAAAACTGTTGCGTGTGCGAAAACATCGTTCTGCGTGGGGACGCAAAACTGCAAGTTTTATGCCACGATAATGATATAGTTGTCGACTGCATAGACGGAAGTCGCAGATAAAAAATTGAATTGTGAAAATATAGACTCTTTTATGGTCAGTTAAATCTTCTTATTTGTCTACATTTGTGCTACAAAGAATTATATTCGTCATATATTGCAGTGCTCAATACACCTGTATTTTTTTACTACCGATAATCAAAAGACACTAAATTAAAAACTATCACCGTCCTTTTATTTTACAATTAGTTTCTTTTTAACGAAAATTTAATTATGCATTATTATTTTACAGTTATTTAATATATGTATGTAATTTGCTAACTGAAAATTATGTTTTCGTAAATTATAATAAACATTTTATTTATGATGAAATAATCAGAATCTTTCTATGATATCGAAAGTAATATTTAAAAAAAAATATAAAAATATATATGAAACTTATATAATACAAGAACGTTTTGTATAATAAAATCTTTGCCTTATAACGTTATTGGGCACGACAAGCAAAAAAGAAATGAGCGTTTTGACTTTCACATTTAAAGTTCTTACCATTTGCGGATGTTGGCTACCAAATTCGTGGACGTCATGGTACAAACGTATCCTGTATGATGTATATACAATCCTCATAGGTTTGCTAGTAAATACATTTACGTTGTCACAATTGATGGATTTAATTCTATCTGTGGACAACGCTGACGACTTCGCCGAGAATTTCTATGTGACGCTTGCCAATTTCGTGGCATGCTGCAAGATGTTTAGTTTATTGAATAATCGTAACAATATTGCGATGCTGATCGACACTCTGATGAAGAAACCATATAGGCCTACTGAACACGATGAGATAAAGATTCGACAGAAATTTGACAAAATCGTACAGCAAGTATTTTAATAATAATTATTAGTCATACGTAACTAGTTAAACGTAATGATGTGTTATACAGAATTAAATCGTTATGTGAGAAAATAACATACAAAAAATATTGCGCATAATATAACATATTGTCATATAATTAGGCATTGTTCATACAGGACCCAAAGCCACAAATACAAAGCACCTTTTTTTAAAAATTGATTTATTCGAGGATTAATTTTACATGACGTTAAATTAAAGTGTTAGAGTGTATTGGTTACGGTATTATGTACGTTTCTTGTGCGTTGACCTACGTTACGTTACGTTACGTTATCATACGAGAGTCTTGTGCGGAGGCTCTTACTATTGGTTGGTAAAGTCTAACGAAAAAGATGACAAAGAAAATCCAAAAATGTTTATTTTACAGAACAAATACGCTCTACTACGCAACTCTGGTCGAATTGACATGTGCATTTGCTTTAGTAACACGTGTGTTTGAAGACTACAGAAAACACAGACTAGCTTTCCGAGCATGGTTACCGTTCAACTATTCTTCGCCGATGCTATTTCGAATCGCTTACGTTCATCAATCGATAAGCTTGACGGCTGGATCGGTCCTTCATGTTGCTTGCGACAGCCTAATTTGCGGATTATTGATGCACATTTGCTCTCAGCTGGAAATATTAGAGTGTCATTTGAAAAAAATCGTGGACAAGCCACATTTTCTTCGTGAATGCGTCGTACGGCATACATGCATTTTTCAGTCAGTGTTCTTTATTATTATTTTTCGAAACATACATATAAGAATATAATTAAAAGTATAAATATAAAAATATAACCAGAAATGTTTGAAAGTTACGTCCAATCAATTTTAGATTCGCATTAATGGTGAATGAAAGATTTAGATTAACAATCACCATCCAGTTTTTAGTGAGTATGTTAGTAGTGTGCTTCAATCTGTATCAGCTAACGCAGACGAGCATGTTAAGTGCGAAATTTATTCAAATAATGTTGTATATGTTTTGCATGCTGGCACAAATCTCTTTTTATTGCTGGTACGGAAATGAAGTTAAGCTAAAGGTATGCATAGATATATATTTTTAATATATATATATATATAATTTTGTATTTTTTCTCGCATTTTTTTTTGTTTTTTTGTACATATTTGAGATAGTATATATGCATATATTTTAATGTCTAATATGACAGTAACATGTTAAAGATATGTCAAATTGTTGTA